>NW_026718734.1:0-12414 GCF_029784015.1 Lycium ferocissimum | reverse complement strand
TGGTATATGTACGAGGTGTCAGAAGGATTTCGTGATACGGAGATATAAAATCTTCCGGGAGTGGATGTGTCGTGGCGCCAACGACGGGCGAGCGACCACAGTTCTAAGAGTCTTATGCATGATTTGTGTTTTATGAGTAAGCATATTAATATTTTGAAAGCATTTTAATATTGTGAATATTGCATTTACTTTCCGCACTTCTGATTTTGATTGTGACTCTGTTTACTATATTTCATTTCATGCCTTGTATACTCAGTACATTTTCCGTACTGACCCCCTTTCCTTCGGGGGCTGCGTTTCATGCCGCGCAGGTGCAGGTACACGCTTCAGAGACCCGTCAGCCTAGGATATTTGTTCGTGTTTGCTTGAAGTGCTCTTTGATCCGAGCCTACACTTTTGGTACCGACATCTCTCGTTATATGTATACATGTTTTTTCACGGGTACGGCGGGGCCTGTCCCGTCATATGATTCCGTTATGACTCGTAGGTCCGTAGACATACACGTGTGGGCGCGGGTAGTTTCTATTTCCTTGTGTCTGTATGATCTGTGCTTCGGACGCCCCTATATGATAATAGCCATATGCGGCTCCTGTATGATATCCTCCGCTGGATGTTGTGACCGCGGAGTGCATATATATATACATGTACATGTAATCATGACAGCCATGGGGCGATGTGTCCCTATTCTGTAAGTATAAGATCTGATTATGTCAGTTATAGTCTGATGTTTGAAATTTGTATATGTATGTCTGTCTGTATGTTGATTGTGGTTAGCAGGTACGTCTGGGTGCCCAGCTCGGGCACCAGTCACGGCCTACGGGGTTGGGTCGTGACAAAACTAGCACTTAATTCTACAAAAATTTGGGCAGCATTTCCCCTATAAATGCAACACCCCGAGAATTCAACTCGGCCAAATTCATCAACAACCATACCAACAACATACTAGCAACATCAATAATCAATTCTAAACGTATTCTAACATTAGCAACCCTTTACTACATACTTCGACAACATTCATTATATTCAATTCAACCACTTACATTCAAACCAATATTCATGCTCATACGTTCAATTACTAATCCGAAACCGTTCAAACAATATTCAAGAACACTTTAAACAATTCACACAATATTTTCAACAATCCAACCACACCACCACCTTACCCGAAATCTCCTCACCTCAACATAAACGACACTAACACATTTCTTTCTTTCAAAACTCATGAACTACACCAACAATCTATACGTTAACAATGCCATTACCATAAATATAAAATCTACATAAGAATCACATTAACTTCCAAATCAGCCCACAACAATTACAACTTCAACTTGATTCATTAAACTTTCATTATCATCATAAAATCCATAACAACAACAACTAAAATATCACGTAAAATTTTTTCATTCATTGCCATACCAGGCAACCCATTTTCGGCCATAACACCCACACACATAACTTCCATGATTTCCATCCATGTCTACCCACTACAACAACATGCAAACATGCTAAATACAATTAATTCATCACTCCTACACCATACAACATATACACGGCCACACACACACACTCACGGCTACACCCCCAACATCCATGTTTTCATGATTTTCATTCATTTCCACACTTCACAACATACACAAACCATGCATAACATATAAAAGAGAAGATTGAACCATACCTTCTTCACCCAATTTTTTTCCACTAGGGTAGGAATGAATTTCGCAAGAATAAGCGTTTTGTTTGTTCCAACGACTACTCCACGTTGTAGAGGACCTTCCAATTGGTTGAATTGCTAGAAGAAAATAATTTTTGTGATCAATTTTTGAACCTCAAATTTCCTTGGTCATGGCCGAATGGCCTTGTCTTGTGCTTCTCCAAGTTTCTTGAATTTTCTCTAAGTGTAGGAGATGGAAAAGATGACTTATTAGTCATCTTTTTATTACACATAATAACCATCCATGTGGCCCTTGGCCCACACCAAGGTGGCCAGCCACATGGCCCCTTTCTATTTTTTTTTTTTTTTTGTGTTCATAAACTAATACTTTCCATAAATCAACTTTTGACCCCAAATTTTCTTAGTATTCCATGCCAAGCAAATCACGAGCAACTTATGTCTTAAACAAAACCGTGGTTAAAAGTCTCGACTTTGCATCCCGGAATAGTCTTGTCCCTAACTTATCGTAGTTAACTCGGATTATCCCGACGTACAAAATACGGGATATAACATCCTTCCCTCCTTTAGAACATTCGTCCTCGAATGTTCAACTAGTCTTATAAAGTCGTATAAGGATCTCGGGGGTTTCCTTTATTGCCGTAGTATGCAATCCCATCTACCGATCGTATTTCTTCTTTACCTCCTCTTCAGCTTCTCAAATCATCTCATTTCCGTCATTATCTCGTCGATACTTTAAGAAGGCCACGTCTTTAGTATGCACCTTTCTTGCCTTACGAACATGTAATAAGGTCCCCTATATCTCGAGTTACGCTTCTCCTTCTTGTCGAATCTTGTCACACCCTTTCTGGCGATATCTTCAAGCACACCCATTCGCCAATCTAGGATTCTAAGTATCGACGCCGATTGTCACCATATGATTTCTGTCGTCTCTGAGCTGTTAATAGCTGTTCATTGATATATTACCATCAGCTGATATATTTTTGAAGAGTTTTGACACATAAATTCACCCTCTATTACTCAGCTTGTAACATTTTAGGCACATTGTCTCGTGTCATTTCTTTATCTTTAATTCAAACTCTTCTATTGGCCCTTCGCTCAGATCTTGCTCCCAACTTCCCGGTCACACATCACATAGCAATCTTTACAAGAATATGCGAAGGTGCTCAATTTAGCCCGAAAATACCTTAGCGTGACTTCGCTAATCCTTACGCTTTACTTGGTCTCCGCCTCTCTAACACATAAATATCCATAAGTAATATAACTACTCTGGTACGGCTTGTATAAGGTGTATTCCACCTTAGTTACGGTCTTCCCTTCTCCTAGCTCACCCTGCTCTACATATTCCTTCCGTCCTAATATTCGCTTACGGCTTATCCCGTCCTACTCTTTTCCCTTTCTTTATTCACTCCTTTGGTTTTCTTACTTCCTACTAACAACCCTATTGCTCACATTTTCGTCTCCAGTCCAAAGACGGTAGCGTTACCTTTCACAGCGTCTGCGTAAGTTACTCGTCGTTGTTCTCTTGTCGCATTTTTCCTCTAGGCTTCCACTCCCTAGTGTCATATCATCCAATATCTCTACAATTAATCCACAGTACTATCTCACTTACCACCCTAGCTTCTGGATCTTTTTCTATCTTGTCTCGGCGAGGAATCTTACCTGTAGCCCGAGTATCCGCATCCCGTATTTGTGGTGTTAATTGTCTCTATCTGACACTTGCGCATCTCGCACCTGCTTCCCCCCTTTAGGGTTGTATGTCACACCCTTAATCTGATAGGGTGTGATGGGCACCCGACCCTTACTTAGGGCCGAGCGAACCCTCTGACTATCATAATACTCGTAGTCATAATGGGCCCTTAAACAGATCATAAATGCATAATGAAATTTTTTTGAAAAACGAACATACTTTATATCTTTTTTCAAATCAAACAAAACTTGCAACCGTACAAAATGCGTAATATCATGTATAACAATACACGGCTTATAGAGCCGCTCTCACAACGACATCTTATACACACGACACTGTCGCAAAGTCTCTAACATGGCTCGAGATATCATAACACACAAACATATATTGACTCGGCGAAGATTCCGGAGGAAGTGGAGCTCCCCCAATCTACCGGAACGTCTTCCACTAATGTCTTCACTCGTCACAGGTGTACACGCGCGGCATGAAACGCAGCCCCCGAAGAAAGGGGGTCAGTACGGAATATGTACTGAGTATGTAAAGCATGGAAATCCAGAAAACGGGATTATAACCGAAATAAGGAGTACAGAAAATGTGCATAATAGTAAGAATACCGAAGTACATGTATCTGTAATACAAATAGTGCATAAGGGGTACAGAAGACGGATATAATAAACAGAATGCTCAAAGTACTTAGCTTTCTTTTGAAAACATTTCTGTCTCATATGTATGTAAAATAGAACATAGCATAGTAGGCGACATTAACCGATGTGGGATTCGCTTTGAACCGTGGGATTACTTTAAACCAATGTGGGATTCGCCTAAACCAATGTGGGATTCGCCTAAACCAGCGCGGAATGTGCCTCGCCACTGGGTTTGCCCTACCATTGGGTTTGTCCCACCATTGGGTTTGCCCCACCACCGGCTTCGAAACCAACAGATCATATTTCAGAATGCATGTATATGTCATATCATCACATTAAATAGAACCATCATATTATCATATCATCAGATTAAACAGAGTCATCATATTACCGTATCATCAGAACAGATTCATTATATTATCCGATCATCACATTATCAAATCATCATGTCATCAGATCGTCAGATTATCATAGCATATGTCCTATGCGGCCTATAATGGACCCGACGGACGGAACGTGGTCGCCCCTCCTGCCTTGGGCGCCACAACTCATCATACTTCGGAAGTTTTCATATCTCCCTATCTCCGTCACATATCATATCATATAACCACGGTACCCGGCCAAAAGGGGCTCGGCGTGCCGACACATCATAACACCATATTAGTCGCTCATCATACTTCGAAGCTCGTCATACTTCGGATTGTGCGCACGATAGTACCGGCCCAGGACTCGGGGAAGAAGTAACAAAAGCGTGCACGAGCAGAATCGTGGGATCTATATGCCATTCACAACAATTACACAGACTTAACAGAATAAGCAAACGAATTATCATTTACAAGCCAATGGCATTAGTCAAATCAGATCTCTTCCGGATATTACTCGGAAACATATTAAAAAAAACTTTATCAATCATAATTACGTATCAAAATCACATACATACGAATTCTCATTTTATACATTTACACAGATTCCGTAGAATAATCAAAACAGACTATTATTTAAAAACCAAGCCCATAGTCATAGTCAAATCCAATTTCTTTCGAATGCTACTCGGGACTTGTCAAATAGAACTTTAGCCATCATGGCTACGTATCGGAATCATATACATACGATTTCTCATTTCAGACTTAACAGATAAGTGAGTAATCATATTCGGAAGTCAGATTATTAACCATATTAAGTTATATTAACAAGTTGTTAGAACTATACAACGGAACGTCTTGCGGGCCCACGGACAAGTACCAAACCGTCCCGAGCCCGCCTATGAATGTCGGGGATGTTATACATTAGGGAACCTCTACGAGCGTTTCGGAGCGATCCGAGCCCATATGTGAAAGTTACGGACGTTCGTAGTTTCCGACTCTTTTACGAACATAATCCTTTATGCACATTCATATTCAATCATACAAAGGCATAAAAACCATAATTTAACTACATTACGAATACGGATATTAAGAAGCAAACAAGTATTATGGACATGCTCGGATCGTAGGAATAGAGTTACCTCGGGGATTACATCATAGCCTACATTAACTAAGACATGCCAAAGAAAGAAAGGTGAGCTTTACATACCTTGGCCGCTTCCTTAGCTAATCCGAACTTACGTCTCGACTTCTCACAATCTACAATTATATCATCAAGCATCATCCATTAGCCATAACACTTAAGAATCCAATTCCAAATTAACACTTTGTCTACAAAAATTTCGACAGCATTTCCCCTATAACCTCAACACCCCTGAGAATTCAACTCGGCCAAATCAACAACAACCAAACCAACAATCATATTTACAACATCAATAATCCGTTCGTAAATATTCAAGACAATCCAACCTATGTCTTACTTCACCCGAAACTTCCAAATGCCATAAGAACAACCACAATACATTTCCTCTCCCGAATTCATAAACTATATCAACACTTTCATACGTTAGCAATATTATTTCCATCAACACAAGAAACTATATTAAAGTCATAGTAATTTTCCAAAACAGCCCGCAAAACCACAACTTCCACATGAGTCATCAAACATTCATTTTACATCATGAAATTTACAACCACGACAAGCAAAATACTAAATGAAATTTGTTCATCTCTTCCACACAAACAGCCACCATTCGGCCACTTACACCAATCACACACAACTTCATGAATTTCATCTATCTCAACACATTACAACAACACCCAACATGCTAAATACAATCAGTCCTTCACTCCTACACAACAACACACACACACACGGCCACAATGCACACACCGGCCAACCTCAACATACGCAAACCTTCATGAATTTCATTCATTTCTACATCTTACAACATGCATAAACTCTATGAAACATGTAAAGAAGATTGAACCTCACCTTTTTCCATTCACTTCTCCCTCGGCTAGGCTTGATGAATTGCGACAACAAGCGGTTTTCTCGTTCCAACAACTACTCCATGTTGATAGAGGACCTTCCAATTGACATGAAAGCTTGAAGAAACAATTTTTTCATGATCAACATGATAGGGCTGGTTCGACAGCAACTAGCCCTCTCTTGGCCGTTTTCTCCTTCTTTTTCTTTCTTCATGTTTCTTGAATTTTCTAGTTGGACAAAAGATGAATATTTTGTCTTCCTTTTTCATCACATGCCTTTATATATATATATATATATATATATATATATATATATATAGGGGTGTATGGCGGTCAAGCCCTCCATTTTTCTCCAACTTTCTAGAATTTTCCTTAAGTTGCAAAAGATGACTTTTAGTCTTGCATAGTCATCTTTGTCGCTATGTGTATATATGGCCCCTAAAATATAAAGTGGACACATAGCCCCCTTCATGGCTCACAACAATTGGTTAGCCATGTGTGGGTCCCACATGACCTCATGGCCACATGGCCATTCTTGGCTATTTCATGAAATATTTTTCCAACTTTTAGCCTCCAATGCTCCCTTATTCCAAATTTACCCTCAATTCTCCATACCAATAAAAAGACGAACATGCAACTTATGCATTCTAAAAAAAAATTATAGCCTTGTCCTTAACTTTCCGTCATTAACTCGGAATATCCGGATGTACAAAAAGGCGAGGTATAACATTGTACTTCTGCTATTACACGTTATACTTTGCTCTATGTATGCGTTTTCCAATTTTCGTTAGGCAGCACTTTTATTCCGACATTTAGGTCCCCTTGCCATTCGTCTACTCACTTTCTTCCTTTTCCAAGTATTATTATGCTAACACTTCCCAAACTTATCCCATTAGTGAAAATAGCATCAGCCTGCCCTGTAACATTTGGGCCGTTTATTCTTCTGTTCACTTGAACTTAGCTATCCGGTCCGGCTAATACCTTCCATAAACCGCCACGTTGGTTGTCGTAATACACACATCCGCTGATATAAACATGTATGGGATATTATACACACGTAGACATATAGCCGCTACCTCCTCACTTACAAATTATTTCCAAACGCTATTCCAACTCATCCTAATCCTAAAGCTATAATGCCCCCTTTTTCTTTTCCCCCGGTCTAAGCCGCCTTGGCCTACGCGACCTCTTAAGATTTCCGCCTACTCTGCATATTCTAATTTCCCTTAGACTGCTCTAGCTTCTCATTTGCTCCTTACGTCTAAATTTGTAAGACTTTCAGAAACTTCCGAGGGGGTCACCCATCCTAAGATTTCTCCCACTCCAGCACGCTTAACTTCGGAACTCCGATGAAATACGATGCTCTAGCGCTAGTATAATCGCGTCCAACTCACCGCATGACTTCCATCACATAATTTAGGGCAAATTGAAGTCTTAACAGATTCTAAAACATTCTCGTAACACACTCCCCTCCGAATTAGAACGGATTCCTTACTTTTCTGACTTCATAATTATTATTCTAGCCCTTTGTAATCCCCAATATTCCCTTTTCACCTATGAGTGCAACTATTTTTCGTCTTAGATTTCCAGATTTCCGAGTGGCAACGGACACACCCTAATTACCGTTATCGGTAAATACTTGGTTATTGGCCTTTGGATTTCTGCTTGTCGCTATTAAATAACATTCATACAGTAAATACACATACACAAAAATATTACAATAAAGGCTCATATACCTGTATCTGCATTTGGTGCCACCTCCGGATCCTGCCTACTTGCTAGAGCAAATATGCGGTTCGAAGGACCGCTAAGCGGGAACTCCGCCGCGACCTCTGCCACGACTGCTCGGTGCGGACACCCCCGCCGTAGGGGCGCGCGGGGTGCGAAGAAGACGAACCGGCACCGACCCGAGGGCCGAGCCGCACCACCCGACCTACCCCCCCATACGGGCACTCCTCGATGATATGGCCTCGACGGCCGCAAGAAAACAAGCACGCAGTGGTGTAACGACATTCCCCGGTGGCGCCCGCCACACCGAGGCACCGAGGCATAGATGGCCTCGTCTCGACTCAATCCTCTCGCTCGACCGCGAACCTCGGGGCTTCCCGAGCTCGACCGGCTCCCCGAATACCCCGACATCAAATCTCCCTACCGGGATCATGTGGTGCACTCCCGTGCGGCCGAGAAGAATACCCGGTGTACGACTGAGGCTGCCCGCCTCGAAACTCCCCAGAATACCCAGCCGATCTAGCACTCTTGGGCTGGCTCCTGTCGTAACCCCTATTGGGCTGGCGCCCTCTGTGTCGCTCCTCCATACCCTGGGCATACGCTTGTACCCGTGCAATATCTATACCGGCCGAGAGGCCATCGCCATACAACTATCGATCAAATAACTATCCGGCCCCCCATCACATGCGCGCACTGTCGGCTCATATCGCCCACAATAGTAGGCGCGTACCTAGCCAAGGAATCAACCTCAAGGCTATACTCCGGGACACCTCGCCGCCCCCGCTCGAAATGTAAGAATATGCGAACCCTAGCTCGCCTCGTCTGCGGGGGCGAAAAATGGCCAAGAAAAGCCTGCGCAAACTCGGCCCACACCGCCGGAGGGACCCTCGCCCCTCGACAACTCTCGGGGACTCGTGGGTTCGCCGGTACGTCAACATCACAACCGATACGACGCAACTCGGCGGACTCGGTCTCGGAAGCCTTAATCAGGCGGCGTACGCTGCGCCCGTACGATGAACTCCTGGGTCCTCCTCGGGTTTTGACCCGAAAAACTCTACAGCGGATGCGGGTCAAGAAATAGCGGGCCCTCGGCCGTCACGTCAGGTGCGGCATGATCATCTCCTAATCCATGTACGTGAACACCCCGCCACGAGCTGGTGAGCGGTCCGAACCGCGCTCTCATAGCCCCCATCCTCCGCCCCGGGCCGAGGGCCCCTCGGAGGTGCGGAACCTCGGGGAGCGGGCGGTGGAGCCGCCTCGACAGCGTGTACCGCCGATCTATGTGTTACATTCGTATTTTTGGACCCTCGGGTAAGTCAAGGCAAGTGACACAAGTTGCGTATGGAAAATTGTAAAGTTGGAATATTAAGAAAGGCCGGGGTAAAATGGTAAATTTGCATAATGACTCGTGGAAATACCGAGAAAGGCTAGGGGCAAATTTGGAACAAGGAAAATATTTTTCATGAAATTGAAGAGATTTGCTAGAATTTTCAAGAAAGGGGGCCACTTGGCCATGGACCCCACTTTCAATATGTGGCCAAATAATTGCAAGCCAAGCAAGGGACAAAATGTTCAATTTCCATTGGAAGGGACTAAGTATATATAAAGGAAAGATGACTTAGTCATCTTATAATTTCCTAGAGTTTTCAAGAAACATAGAACAAGAAAGAAAGAGGAGAAAACAAGTTGGCCATTCGGCCTTGGAGAGAAAAAAGGAAAAACCGAAGAGAAAAAAAAAGAAAAGAAAAAAAGAAGAGAAATCTCAACTTGTTTTTCATAGCCAAACAATCCCTTGAAGAGTTCTTAGTAAGTTAAAGTGGTTTGTGGAGCAAGAAAACACATATTCATACAAGTTCCCAACTTGAGTCAAGTGAAGAAGTTGAGGAAAAGGTATGGTTTAATTCCTCTTTTGTATGTTATGAGTGTTTGTGCATGTTGTGGAGTATGAAAATGGATGAAATTCATGTGGTAGAAGTGTGTGAGTGTGTGGCCGAATGTGTATAGGTATGTAGGAATCATGTTTTAATTATTTTATTGAGTATTGGTTGTGTGATGGTTGTTGTTGTAATGTATGGAAAATATAGAAATTCATGAAGAGTATGCTTAAGGGGTGTGTTGGCCGAATGATAGGTAGTGGAAGGATGTGGTGAATTGACTTTATTTAGAATGGAAATTGTTGTTATGGTAGGTTCTAGGATGTTAGAATAAAGATTTAATGGGTTGGAGGAATGAAAATTGGATTGTTGTGATTGAAGTTGAAGGAAGGAAAAAAATGTTGTCGTTGTTTCATAGATTGGAAGATGTGGGTAAGTAGTATGTTGATAGTATTGTTGGATTATCATGTGAATTAAATTGTATTGAGTTATATTGAATTGTATGGAATTGTTGAATGTTGGATATATAGCTTGAAAGGCTCTTGGTTTATGTTTGAATGATCTTGAATTAGTATGTGAATATGAACATATTGATATTGGATTGTAAGTGTAAAGTTGGATTTGGAGTTGTTGGATTATTTGGAAAATAAGACTATTTGCGCTAGAATGCGTTTTAGTCGATTGTTGATGTTGCTTATATTGTTGTTGGTATTGTTGGTTGATAGTTTGGCCGGGTTTGAATTCCCGGATTGTTGTTGTTTGATATGGGCCAAGTTGAACTTGGTGGGATGGAGTATTTATAGGGGAGGTGCTGCCGAAATCTCGGTAGCCAAGTTTTATTTTAAGAATCCAATTCCTAAGGCACTAATCATGTTTGGTAAACATGACCAATTTGTAGATTTTGGCGAACTTGGAGCTTGAGTTTGGAGACGTGTACAAAGCGTAAAAGGTATGTGAAGCCTACTTCTCCTTCATTTGGCATGTCCTAGTTAGTATAGGTCAAAATCCGACCCTCGGAAAAGTTCTACCCCTCGGAAACGACACCTAAATTTATTCACTATTCATTCGGTAGAATTGAACCCAAAACTTGTGCTTTAAGGTAAAATGATGTTCAAACGTCCGAAACCTTTGGAAATGAAATTGAAATGTCTTGAAACCTTCGTGGATGACCCAATGGGACGTAATGACCGTGTTTTCATGTTTGTCACTCGAGTCTCGATATACGTGCATACCGGATTCCCATCACTTGTTTTATTGAAACTTTATAATCCTGTTTTAAGTTTTCTGTGGTGTTGCTATTCATTGCTAGTCTCGTCTTATAATGTTTGTTCTTTCAAGGTGAGACGAAGCGACCGTGGTTATTCCATAAGGTAATCGGGGGCTACCGACCTTACGTCACCCCGATAGACACATGACTTTCTTTGGGTTCTTATGCATGCTGCTTATGATACATATATGACATGTATATGATATGTATATGAAAATGGGGAATTTTGGGGAATGGATACATGTTGCGCTATGACGCATTGCCACTGTCAATCAAGGTGGTTCCATCCCCGGACGCGGGATGCCGGACGCGGGACACGTGTGTGGGAAGCCGACGTATTTCGGCGACATGACTTGTTATTTTCACATGTATATGACACGATATGTTTTGAACAAAAGTATATAATAAGCAAGCATGACATCCGCCTGAAAGGCACTCACAGGTACAAATTATCCCTTTTATCTCGTTATATGATCCTTGGTCCCACATGTTGTTATTGTTCATATGTTACATGCTTCACTGTATTATTTCCATGGCTTACATACTCGGTACATCGCTTGCTCGTACCGACCCCTTTTCTTGGGTCGCGTCTCATGCCACGCGTCGACGGGCTGACTCGGATTGACCCCTAGGAGCTTTTCAACCGTACATCGAGAGGCGCTCCGGTTGTTTCGGAGCTTATACTTTGGGTACTACTTTTATGTATATATTTGGACACAAAGAAAGTCGATTACTTGTAATTATATGTATCGTGTTTAGAGGCTCGTAGACGGATATGTACGGAACGAGATGTTTCACGGCCCTAGTTGTCTTGTCACCATATGATAAGTGTCGATACGGTTGATGTTACTACGTCGTCTACATGTATGCTATTATCGGCGATGTTGTGAGGGAAAAAAAATATCGGTGTTCATCGGCCCACTTAGTGATAAGAACAAGACATATGATAGGGGGTGCTCGGTACAAGTATCGGGTGCTCGTCGCGGCCCCTAGTTGGGTCGTGACACTATGCCCCTCTGATGGTGATGGGGTGGCAGAACTGGCCGACGGGGGCACAACCTCCGGCTCAAGCTGGGCACGGACCCTCGTAACCCTCTGGGCCCGGCTAGTCTCCCCCGCTGCCTCGCTCGACTTGCTCCCTTCGGGCAAACCTCGTCGCTCTTCCCTGAGTCATCGCCGAAAACA
>NW_026718733.1:0-35988 GCF_029784015.1 Lycium ferocissimum | reverse complement strand
TTGCAAAAACCTCTAATGACGGGACACTAGAAAATGGACGTGTATGAAGAGAAAGAGTATGACCAAGAGAATGGTATTGGATAGCTTAAGAGATAATGTGAAGGATAGCGTCGGTTATGAAAGGGAGTTCCCCCGAGGTGCTTATACGACCCCGTAAGACTAGTTGAACATTCGAGGACGAATGTTCCAAAGGGGGAAGGATGTTACACCTCGCATTTTTGCACATTTGAGTATTTCGAGTTAATGGCGGGAAGTCGAGGACGAGGTTATATTTTTAGTTTGGTTGGATGCGCAAGTCGCTTATAATATTATTGGCATGGAGTGTGAAGGGCAAATTTGGAATAAGGAAAACTAGGAGGCTAATAATTCCATGAAATGGCACAAGTGTATATATATTTGTGGGCTAAATATGCATGCATGGGCCAAGGGATGACTAAGCCCAATTTAGTTAGTCATCTTTTCTACTTGGAAATTTCAAGAAGTTTGAAGAAACTTGGAGGGAAAGAAAAATCTAGAAAATTTGAAAAAATTTTTGAGGGAAAATGTTATACCCCGCGTTTTCAGAGCATGAGTTTGACATTTACCTCATCGTAGTAATGGGATGTTTTGAAAGGCACAAGCCATGGAGAGTACGTAACGACGAAGAGAAAGGGTGAATTACGATCTCGTAAGTCGTAATCGGAAAAGAATATTTTGAAACACGGTAACATGACCATTATTAGTATAATAAGTGATAAATATCATGTATGGAGAATTTTGGAATATTTCGGGATTGAGCAAATTGAAGAAAATAAGTTCGACGAAAATTTGAGAAACACGGGACGGATTTTAGTCAACTTTGGAGGCGCATATCTCATAGTATATGTGGAGTTTTAAGGTGTTTCAAAATCCTAAAATGAAGTTCGTCGAGTCTAGTTTGTAATGCAACAAACCGTTCATTGATAGGACATCGGAGTAGAGAATTATAGACGTTACAAACTGAAAGGTCGACGCAGAAACAGCATTCCCGCGGTACCGCTGTCAAAGACTTGCTACAAGTACTGCTACAGTCGTAGCTACAGTGAAACCGACTTCAGCAGTCCGTTTTAAGGGACAAAAATCTCATTTTTTTTCAGCACAAAAGTCCCAATATTTCCAGAAAATTCAGCACAAAAAAGGGAGCAAATATACCTCACAAAATGAGGATTTTGAGTGAAATTTCAAGTAATGAAGTACCAATCGAAGTCCGGGCAGCGCATAGTCACGAATATAATTTCATTTGGAATTAGAGGAGCATGGGAACAAGAAAATGTTGAAGAAGGTAAGTTTTAATCCTTTTTCACATGTTATGGATGGTTTATATGTGTTGTGGTGTGTGGAAATTCATGAAATATGGTATGTTGAAGTTGGAAATGTAGGTGTTGGTCGTGTGATGTATGGAATTGGTATGGAAATGGATTGATTTTGTTTAAGGTGTTAGTTGAGTTGTCGTGATCCTTATGATGTAAATGAGGGCTAAATGGTTTAAGTTGGCAATAAAATGGATTGTAGAAGGTTATGTCATTTTAGTGTGATTTTATGATATTATGGGAAATGAAGTTGTTAGAGTATGGATTGATACTGTTGATCATGAATTTGTAAGTAGGAAATGTGTTTGATGGTTTTGTTATATATGTAAGACTTTTGGGTGAAATATGGAATTGATGGAATTATTGAATATTGGATATATGGCTTGGAATATTCTTGGCCTATGTTTGTATGATCTTAAATTAGTGTATGAATATGGAAATATTGATATTGACTTGAAAGTGTAAAGTTGGTTTGGAAGTTGTTGCATTATTCGGAAAAGAAGACTATTTATGTTAGAATGCGTTTTAGTCGATCATTGATGACTATTGGTATTGTTGTTTGGTATGGTTGTTGTTATTTGAGCCGAGTTGAAATCTCGGGTTGGTGTATTTACGGGGAGATGCTGTCGAAATTTCTATAGACAAGCATTACTTCCAACTTTGCATTCTTAAGGCTTATAAATGACATTTGGTACTTATGAACAATTGTAGATTTTGGAGGAAACGGGATTTGAGTTTGGACAAGCGTAAAAGCGAATAAGGTATGTAAAGCTTGCTCTTTCCTTCTCTTGGCATGTCCTAGGTATGTTAGGCTAAGATACGAGCTTTGGGGACGACTCTACTCCTCGGAATCCGAGCTTCATTTTGGCCCTTTTTCATTCAAATAGGAATTGAATTAAAAATGTCTTGTTTGTTGAAATAAGTGCTTAAACATCCGTAGCTTGCCCAAATGATATTGGAGGGCCTAGAATCCTTTGTATATGACTTCGTAAGGCCTAACGACCATAGTTTGGGGTACGCCGCCTCAATTTGACCGAGGTGGGGCCCACGCATTCCGAGATCTCCCTATGTCGCCCCGTTTGGTATATTTTTGTGATTTTGAAAAGAGAACTTTTTGACTATCGCTCCGATTACTATAAAATAGTTATTTTAACTACTTCATTGAGTTTGATAATACATTTTGACACATAAGAACGATTTCAAGGTTGTAACTTTTGTATACTAATTCCGATAAATCGAAACTTGTTTACGCACTTCCCGATGTTAGTAAATATATTTGGTCATCGAATTTTGGAAGGTAACCTAATTGTTTATTTGCTCTTATGCATGTGATTTTGATATGTGACTATGACTTCTGAGGTTCGGTTTGGTATGTTGAGTAATGTCGCCGCTGGATTCTTGGCCGCGGTAAGTGTGATATTGACACTGGATTCTTGGTCAACGGTAAGTGTGATATTGACCGCTGGATTCTTGGCCGCGGTAAGTGTGATATTGACCGCTGGATTCTTGACCGCGGTATGTGTATGCGTGGTATTACCGCTGGGTTCCTGGCCGCGGTATATGTGCATATGTGGTATTACCGCTGGGTTCCTGGCCGCGGTATGTGTGTATAGGCACACCGCCGGGTTCCCCGGCCGCGGTATGTGAATATGCGATATTACCGGGGTTCTTGGCCGGTATGTGTGTATATGTGGTATGTAATATGTGATGGTTTGAGGATATGATATGTGTCGATCGGATGATACAACATGATATGTGGTAGGATGTATGATAACGTGACGGTACGTTTGTGATTATTATTATTTTATTTATTATTTTATTTATGGATCGGGCCGTACGTTCCTCGGCATTCGGTTAACGTCGCTTTTACTATGACATGTTCTATTCCTGTATATGTGAGTCGAAATGTTTTTCAAAATAAGGCTAAGCATTTCGGGCATTCGATGATTATATTTGCCTTCTCGCATCGCTTATGATGACTTGTATTTCGGATTTAAGTATCCTAGTATTTGGGTTATTATGCTCACGTTCGTATACCTTACATCGATTATGATTTCGTTTCTGTACTTCTCGCTTTGCATACTCGCACATATTCCGTACGACCCCTTTCTTCGGGCCGCGTTTCATGCCGCGTGTGTACCCACTGATGAGTAGATGATGTTAGCGAAATGTTCCCCGGGATTGGCGAGCTCCATTTCCTCCGGGAGGTTGCCGAGTCCGAGTGCGTTTGTGTGGTATCCGAGATGTTGGTAGAGACTTTGCGACGGTGTCGTGTGCGTGATATGTCGCTTTGTAATCGGCTATGTAGGCCGATATATTATTATGCATTATATTACGTATTTGTTGTGGCTACGGATTTTGTTTGATTTGAAGAGATGAAACGCGGTATGTTTTCCGAAAAATTTTCACCCTGTGCTTATGTTATGTTTTGTGGGCCCAGTATGGCTATGAGTATTATGAGACTCTGCGGGTTCGCTCGGCCCTAGGTAAGGGTCGGGTGCCCATCACACCCTATCGGATTAAGGGTGTGACAGAAAATACATGCACATGACCGGCCATGTGCTTGGCCATGTGCATGGTCATGTGCTATGTAAATATATATATATGGCCAAGTCATGAAAAAGGGACCAATTCATCATTTTAGTTCTAGAGAATTCAAGAGAGTTGGAGAGAAAAAAAAAAGAAAAAAAAAGGAGAAACTCGGCTAAGAGAGGGGCTGGCCGAACCAGCCCCATAAGCTTGGTGATGAAAATTGTTTTCTTCAAGCTTTCATGCCAATTGGAAGGCCCTCGTCGATGTGGAATAAGTGTTGGAGCAAGAAAAGCATTCCTCCTTACAAAATTTGTCCTAGCCGAGAGGAAAAGGTGAAGGAAAGAAGGTGAGGTTTGATCTTCTCTATGTGTTTTATAGGTGTTTATGTATGTTGTGATACGTAGAAAGGAATGAAGTTTATGAAATTATGGTATAGTATGGTGTGGCCGTGTATATGTGGCAAAATATAGAAGTGAAAAACTAATTTATTTAGCATGTTTGGAGTATGTATTATAGATGGTTTGTGTATGTTTGGCATGTAGAAATGAATGGACTTCATGGAAATTATGCATGTTGAAGACTAGGCCGTGTGGGGGCTATTTGATATGCAAGAAATGAACTAATGTCATTTAGTATTTTGCTTGTCGTGGTTGTGAATTTCATGGTGTAAAATGAATGTTTGATGACTTAAGTTGAAGTTGTGGTGTTGCGGGCTGTTTTGGGAGCAATATAGATTTTTGTGTGCATGAGAATAATGATCGTTAGCATGCGGATTGGTGATATAGTTTATGAAATTGAAAGGAAGAAATGTGTTGTTATTATTCTTATTGAATTGGAAGGTGTTGGGCGAAGTAGTATGTTGATTGAATTGTTTTGAAAGTCATATGAATCGAATTGAATCGAATTGAATATGAATTGAATGTTGTTAGTAAGATTGTTGGCATTGTTGTTGATATTGTGGCCGAGTTCCATTCTCGGGTTGTTGTTGTTGAAATTGGCCGAGTTAGAATCTCGGGATGGTGCATTTACAGGGGAAATGCTGCCGAAATTTCTGTAGATGAATGTTGATTCAAGATTTAACCTCTAAAGGATCTAATTACTATTTGGTAAATGTGACCAATTTGTAGATTTTGGCGGATTTGCAACAAGGATTTGGAGAAGCAGAAGGAGCGAAAAGAGGTATGTAAGACTTTACTTTCCTTCTTTGGCATGTCTTAGACGTAGTAGGCTTGAACACGGGCCTCGGGGACAATTCCTTTCCTAGAAATCCGAGACTGAAATTAGTTACTATTCATTCAGTAGAATTGAACTAGAAATGGTGCGAAATGTTGGAAAACTTCTTAGACCTCTAGAACTTGCATAAATGAGACCCGATTACCTTAAAACTCTCATAAGTAATGTCATGAAAAGTCTTACACGTAAATTGTGTGCGCCGCCTCATTTGACCCGAGGTGGGCCCATTGCTCCCGATTTTCCTTATTGTTTCATTTGGCTTGTTTTGGAGTAGAATCCTAAGGAAATCCTTGACTCTTGTCTCGATTGTTAAACGATAAGTACGGCACCATCCTAGTGCAAGTGTATCCACGTTGAATGTGATCTTATAGCGATAACGATGAAGCCAAAGATGAGGAAAGTGCCTACGTTAGATATGTAGATGATATACTTTGCTATAAAAATGAAAACATGAGAATGTTAAACTATTTCTGGATATCCCAAGTCGATTATAGGAATGACTATTCTAAGGATTCCAAATACATGGAATTATGCCTTGTGACCCCGATTGATGTGTGTACCCGACATACGTATATATATATATATGATAGCAGAATCAGAGCGCTATATAGACGCTGATAAATATACATGATATATGTATATGTTTATGATAGCAGAATCAGAGCGCTATAGACGCTGGTAAATATATATGATATAAGTATGTACACATGACAAAAAGAATCAGAGCGCTATAGACGCTGATATATATATATATATGATATGAGTATATGCATATGATGAAAGAGCCAGGGCGCTATAGACGCCGATATTTATACGTGAAATATGCATATATTTACGGGGAAGATGGAGATAAGGCGCGGAGCGTTATATACGTATATCCACACGATCGGTTGGAGTATGGCACATGATATCGTCCCGGACGCGGGATGCCCGGATGCGGGATGTGCATATTATGGTTAAATGGATCGGCTGCCGACGCCTCGGCAATATAATATATTTTATTCTTATGTATATATACATATATGAGTAAGGAAAGCTAAGAAAGCACAGCATCTGCCCAAGGGCACTTATATGTACATGTTACTCTTTTATCCTATGGTACGGTCTATGTTTCCATATAGTTACTACTCATGCACAGGTTACAGTTTTTCCATGATATGTCTCATATGTACAGAACACTCTTTTTACATGATATGTTCTACGGCCCTTACTATGTCATTACTATTCATGTCTTACATACTCGACATTGCTCGACCGACCCCTCTTCCGGGTCGCGTTTCGTGCCGCGCGAGTAAACCCGACGAGCCGAAGCTAGCATAGAAGATGTCCGGCGGAATTGGTAGGCTCCACTTGTCCAGGAGTGCTGCCGAGTCACAGTATATGTGCCATGACGATATGTTCTGTCACACCCCGATCTTGATCAGGGTGTGATGGGCACCCGACCCTTACCTAGGGCCGAGCGAACCCTCTGACTCTTATTCCATGCGTAAAATTTTTTTTTTCTCTTTTCCTCTAAGTCAAATACACATGATAAGGCTCACTAAAGTATTCTTCCTGTTGCTTTCCAAGCAAATCAAATTTATAACCGTATAAGACTTATATCATAATACAAAGGCGACACGTTGGCCTGTGAAGCCACCGACGAGACCGACTTCTCGGTACCCACGACTGTCTTCGCAAAGTCTCTAACTATAATCGAAATCCCGGCACGTGTACTGCGACTCGGCTACACTCCGTGCCAAGGGAGCTTGCCAACTTCGCTGGAACATCTTCTATATTAACTTCAATCCGTCCGGGTGTACCGCGCGGCACGAAAACGCGACCTCGAAGAGGGTCAGTACGAGCAATGTACTGAGTATGCAAGGCATGAACAGTAACAACATAGTAAGAGCTGTAGAGCACGTCATGTAAAGAGGGTATTCTGTACATATGAAACATATCATGAGAAGCTGTACCTGTTCATATAAGTGCCCTTGGGCAGATGCTGTGCTTTCTTAGCTTTCCTTACTCATATATATACATATATACATAAAAATAGAGTATATCATATTGCCGAGGCGTCGGCAGCCGATCCATTTAACCATAATATGCACATCCCGCGTCCGGGCATCCCGCGTCCGGACGATATCATGTGCCATACTCCAACCGATCGGTGGATATGCGTATATAACGCTCCCTCGCCCTTATCTCCATTTTCCCCGTAAATTTATCGGCGTCTATAGCGCCCTGGCTCTTTCATCATATACATATACTCATATCATATACATATATCAGCGTCTATAGCGCTCTGATTCTTTTTGTCATATGCACATACTTATATCATATATATATATATATATATATATACGTATAAATATTGGCGTCTATAGCGCCCGATTCTTTCTTGTCATATACATATACTTATATCATGTATATTTATCAGCGTCTATATATAAACGCTCTCGGTTCGTTATCATATATATATGTACGTATGTCGGCACACACATCAATCGGGGTCATAAAGCATAATTCCATGTACCTAGAATCCTTAGAATAGTCATTACCTATAATAGTCTTGGGATATCCAAATAGTTTAACATTTCCATATTTTCATTTTTATAACGAACATATCGTCAACGTATCTATCGTAGGCATTTTCTCATTTTCGACTCCATCGTTGTCGTTACAAGATCATATTCTTCACCTTCGTCAAGGAATCATCTTTGTCATACTTATCATGGACACATGTTCTTTCTTAGCATTGTCGTTGTCATGGTCATCATAGACACATTTACATTAGGATAGCGTTGTACCTATCGTTCGATAATCGGGACAAGGATCGAAGTTTCCTTAGGATTCCACTCCAAAACAAGCCAAATGAAACGATAAGGAAAATCCGGGGACAAGGGGCCCACCTCGGGTCAAATGAGGCGGCGCACACAATTTACGTGTAATACGTTTCGTGACATTACTTATGAGAGTTTTAAGGTAATCGGGTCTCATTTATGCAAGTTCTAGAGGTCTAGGAGATTGTTCTCACATTTTGCACAATTTCTATTTCAATTCTACTGAATGAATAGTAACTAATTTCAATCATGGATTCCGAGGAAAGGAATGGTCCCCGAGGCCCGTATTCAGCTCTATTACATCTAGGACATGCCAAGAAAGGAAAGTGAAGCCTTACATACCTCTTTCTGCTCCTTCGCTACTCCAAATCCAAGCTGCAAATCCGCCAAAATCTACGATTTGGTCACATTTACCAATTGTCAATTTGAGCATCTAGAAGTTGGAATTCAAAGTAATCATTTGTCTACCGAAATTTGGCAGCACTTCCCCCAATGAATATACCATGCCACCAAGTTTAACTTGGCCGATTTTTAATCAACAACAATCCCGGAATACAACCCGGCCAAACTAACAACATTACCAACAATTATTCTAACAATGCTTCAACATTCAATTCAATCCAATTCAATTCACATAATCTTCCATCAACTCAAACAACATACTACACATTTCATTATCCTTCACTTACTTTAACTTCAACAACAACCTTTATTCTACATAACATAATCCATAACGACAACAACTAAAATGTCAAATAACGTCAATTACCATAACTTACCAATTCTATACCTTTCGGCCACAACGACAATACATAAGTTTTCATGAATTTCCATTCTTTTCTATACATTACAACAACAACCGATACACCACATAAATTTCATTCATTTCACACTCCACAACATACACAACAATCAAATAACATTAAATAAAATTTGTTCATCATACTCACACCAAGGACACATACACACGGCCTCAACTTTCAACACACCATCTTTCATGTTTTTCATCCATTTTCATATACCATAACATGCATATTCCATGGTCTTCATTCATTTTTCTATACCTTACAACACCACACGGCCAAACTTGAATCATGCAATATTTCATAAATTTCCATGCTTTCCATCCATTTTCTATACTAAAACATATACAAACCATCTAAAACAACCATTAAAATTCTACACAAAATCAATTCAACACACCTTACCACTTCACTACACCATTCGGCCAACTCCCATACATCTATGTTTCATGAATTTCATCCATATTTATGCACTACAACACCTATAACCATCCATAACACATAAAAGAGCATGAAATCTTACCTTTTTCCTTAACTTCCCACTTCACTAGAATCTTGAACTTGCCACAAAGGATGGTTTTCTTGCTCCAACAATTGCACCACATTAAAGAGCACCCTTGACTTGGTAGAAATACTTGAAGAACATAATTTTTAAACCAAGGATTAAAGACTTGAAATTTTTTTTTTCCTTTCCTTTCTTTTTTGCTAGCCTTGGCCGAATGGCCTTGGCTTTGTTCATCTTTTTTTTTTTTTGCTTTTCCCTTGTATGGTAAGATGAACACATATATATATACACATAAGTCCTCAAGCATGTGAGGGGCACATGCCCCCTCTCTAGATTTTTCTTTTCTTTTCTTGATTTTTCTTGAAATTCTTTTATCAAAAGATGACTTATTTGTCATCATTATTTTCCATTCTTCTCTTTTCTTTTGTGTCACATGGCCAATTTGGCCCTTTTTAGAATTTTCATGAACCCTTGGTGAAATTCCCGTTTTGCCCTCGACTTTTCTCAATATTACCATTTTGTCCCTAACCTTCCGCATTATTTTCACGGCCCCTTTTGCGAATTTCTCTTCTTGCCCTTAGCCTTTCTCAATATTTTCCATACTACCATTGCCCACAATTAATATTCCTAACAACTCGCACATTAAAATTACTTTAGAACATAGCCTTGTCCTTAACTTCTCGCCATGGTCTCGCAACATCCGAACGTACGAAGTACGAGGCTATAACATCCTCTCCCCTTTAGAACATTCGTCCTCGAATGTTCAACTAACTACTATGGGTCTTGTAGCACTTCGGGGGAGTTCCGTTTCATAGTTGTTCCTCTCTCCAAGCCCGTTTCTTATCCTTTACCTTATTCTCCTTATAATCGAACTCTCGGTCTCTCCCCCCTTTAAAGTCTTTGTTGGACCTTATTCCTCGCCTTCCTTCCAATTGTCTCTCGCCTCTTATCCCATGATCAAATCGCATCCAAGAATATCACAAATCCAGCCGACACGAGGCGGTGTTTCAAATTTAGATAATTTCCGCATCCAAAATTCGGCCGACAAGGCGGTGTTTCAGTTTCCTTTGTTTTTGTTTTACCGACTATCCAAAATAACCCCGCGTACAGAAAATACCAACAGAGGCCACACAGGACCAACAGAACATCATATGTACATATGCGGACCGGCGCCGCGGCGAATGGGATCGCCCAAACACAACGTATACAAACACAACTGAGCAGAGGTAGGCACGACCCACAAAACATGTCCACAGACCTCTAAACAGACAAACAGAATCATATGGCGGAACAGGGCCCCGCCGTACCCATGAGCAATATATACAAAAGCAACAGACGAGCATATATATATATATACCAAAAGTATAAGCTCCGGAATGAGGGGAGCACTCCAAGTAGCAGAAGGGGGTGTCCTAAACAGGTGGATCACCAAACTGTGCGTCTGTACCTGCGGGCATGAAACGCAGCCCCCCGAAGAAAGGGGGTCAGTACGAAATATGTACTGAGTATGCAAAGCAGAAAATGTAATGTACAATCTGAGATCAAATCGAAATAGAGGTACAGAAAGTAAATGCATTTCCAAAATATCAAAATGTTACTTCAAAATATAAGTCATGCATAGGGCACGAAATATGGTCGCCCGCCTGTCGATGGCGCCATAACACAGCATAACACCAGAAGGTTTCAAATCTCCGAATCTCCGTCACATATCACACACAGCATATCGCCATACACAGCATAACGCCAAACATAAGTGGAACCCGGCCCTCGAGCGAGGAGCTCGGTGAACCATAATCACAGCATAACACCGGAATGTATCATAATGCGCACGACAACAGAACCGGCGAACGATATCATAGTAGGCACGAGCGGAGTAGTGAGTAATCATATGCATAAAATCGTTATCATAAATCCAAAAGATAAGTAAAATAGTCATATTCGAAATCGGAATAATAATTATCACTTTTGTTTCAAAGGTTATCGAATTCACATCAAAGGGGCGTCGCGGGACCCACGGACGAGTATAGACCCGAACTGAGCCCGCCTATGAAAAACATACTCATTATATATCATACAAACTCCTACGAAAGTTTCAAAGCATTCCGAGCTTTTAAGAAAGTTATGAGCGTTTGTAGTTTTTGAATCGCTAATGAATAAGTTCTTCAAAAAAAAAAAAAAATCAGCTTTTAAGTAGCCTTTGCAAATTATTAATTCCAAGGGTATAAGGATCAACGTTATGGCATATTAGCACAAGGATACCAAGGAAACAAGTGCAAGTCATATACAAGCTCGGATTGCGAGAATAGAGTTTCCTCGAGGCTTGAATCATAGCCTAATTTAACTAAGACATGCCAAAAAGGAAGGTTACTTTACATACCTCAAACGCTCTCCAAAATGATCCAAACTCAAGCTAATCCAATCTATGATTCGGGCTGCCCACGATCTATAAACAAGCCATAAAGTGCCAAATATTAGCTAAAGACTTTTTGGGCATTAGATTCCAAATTTGCCCTTAATTCTACAAAATTCGGGCAAAGATTTCCCCGTAAATAGGCTACCCCGAGAATCTAACTCGGCCATATCAATCAACAACAACAACAACGACCAACCTAACAACATCAACAACCAATCCGAAAGACAAAACAACAATAATAGCTTTCTTTTCCATTATTCAACAACTTACATAAATTCAATTCGACGACTTACCTTCAAGCCAAAATCGACGCTTATACATTCACATACTAACCCAAACCCCTACCAACGATATTTAAGGACATTCTAAGCAATTCATACAACATTTCCAACAACCCAAATTTTTCTCCATCTTGGCCGAAAACAGCCCCAACCGAGAGCAGCCCTTTAGTTTTTTTTTTCTTCATTTTTAAATCATGATTTGAATCCACAATTCACATTCTAACAATGGTATTCTCATCAATATACAATTTACATTAAATGTACAACAACCTCCAAATCAGTCCGCAACATTTACGACATCAATTTGAGTCAATAAACTTTCATCTCCAACATAGAATTCATAGCGACGACGACTAAAACAATAAGCGATACTCATTTGTTCGTTGTCATGTAATGTGACCCATAATCATCTATCACTACACATAGACATGTATTAATGATTCTTAGCCATCCCACACACTACAACAATTAACATGCTACAAGAAGTTTACTCAACAACCCAATCACAATACCCATTTACACGGCTAGCACACCCATCACACAACCCACTTCCAATCATACTATATTTCATGATTTCCAACCATTATAAGATACTACAACATGAATATAACCTTCATAACACAAAAACATAATGAATGCTTACCTTTCTTCTTCAACTTTCCAATAGCCTAGGGTTTCCAAAAGATGAAAATAATGGGTTGATCGCTCCAACGATGCTTCCACGCTACTTAGGGACCTCAATATAGTGGGTTTGTACCAAAGAATTAATTTTGGGGTGGCTTGGAATGGACTTGGCTTTTCTTCCTCTTGGCCGTGAGCTTCTTGATGAAGCTCTTCAATTTGGGGCTTTATTTTGCTATGTGAAAATGAAGAAAGATGACTTGAAGTCATCTTTTAAGTCCCACTTAATATCTCTCTTTGCTTATGGCCCACACAATGACATTTTTTGCACAACATTTCTAATTCCAATTTTATGAATTGTGGTCCCAATTTCCTAAGTGCTCAATACCAACAATTTCATATATATAACTTATATCTCAAAATAAAATCGAAAGTCAAAATCCCGACTTTGTATCCCGAAAATAGTTTTGTCCTTAACTTATCATAATTAATCCGGATTATTCCAATGTACAAAAATACGGGTTCTAACATCCTCCCCCCCCTTAAGAACATTCGTCCTCGAATGTTAGATTAACCTTACGGGTCATACAAACAACTTGGGGGAGTTTCCTTTTCAACTATCACAACAATACACTCATAGATCAAACAACATAGTCAAATGGAGAATTGGATTACCTGTAGGCTCTGAAAATAAATGAGGATACTTCTTCTTCATCTGCTCCTCGCCTTCCCGTGTCACCTCCTCTCGATTATTATTCCGCCACAAAGACACTTTAACGTACGCCATATCTTTGTTCCGCAACCTTTTTACCCGACGATCCAATATGGCTATAGGTCGCTCCTCATAAGATAGCTCCTCCGTGACCTCGGATATCATCTACGGAAAGACTCGGAAGGGTCACCAATACATTTACGAAGCATAGAAACATGAAATACCGGGTGAACCGCTCCCAAATCAGCTGGCAAATCTAACTCATAGGCAACCTTGCCTATTGTACGAATGATCTGATAAGGCCCAATATACCTTGGACTGAGCTTCCCTTTCTTGCCGAATCTCATAACACCTTTCATAGGTGACACCTTCAGGAAAACCCAATCGCCAATCTGAAACTCCAAAGGTCGACGGCGATTGTCTGCATATGATTTCTGTCGACTCTGAGCCGCTAACAATCGCTCTCGAATGAGTTTCACCTTATCCACTGCCTGCTGGACCACATCTGGGCCAATCAACTCAGTCTCCCCAACATCAAACCAACCGATCGGTGACCTACACTTTCTGCCATACAATGCCTCATAAGGTGCCATCTGAATACTGGAGTGGTAGCTGTTATTATAAGCAAATTCAACAAGCGGCAAATGATCATCCCAGCTACCTCTGAAATCAATAACACAGGCTCGCAACATATCTTCCAATGTCTGAATAGTGCGCTCGGCCCGTCCGTCGGACCGGGGATGGAATGCGTACCGAGACTCACCGCGTCCCCAATCCTGCCTGAAAGGATCTCCAGAAATTAGCTGTAAACTGGGCACCTCTGTCGGAGATAATAGATAAAGGAACTCCATGAAGTCGCACAATCTCCCTGATATAAAGCCTGGCATAATCCTCGGCTGAGTAGGTAGTCCGGACCGGAAGAAAATGAGCTGATTTTGTCAACCGATCAACGATAACCCAAATAGAATCATACCTCCGGGGAGTGCGAGGTAAACCTGTAATGAAATCCATATTAATGATCTCCCACTTCCACGTCGGTATCTCCATCTCCGCAATAGCCCACCGGGCTTCGGTGCTCAATCTTAACCCGCCGGCAATTCGGACACCGAGCGACGAACTCGCTATATCTCTTTTCATACCATCCCACCAATATAAGCATCTAAGATCATGGTACATCTTCGTCGACCCCGGGTGAACGAATATCGGCATAATGTGCCTCGCCCATAACCTCGTCGCCGCAGCCCCGCAACGTCGGTACACACACCTGCCTCGTGAAATAACACTCCATCAGGTGAAATCTCAAACGGAGTCTTCTCCTGTGTCGGGGCTGCATCTCTGTACTGTGCCAGAATAGGATCCTCATACTGATGCCGCTTGATATCTTGTATAATAGAGGACTCAGCAATACCTCGAACAGAAACCCCAACATTTCCAGAATCAGCCAAGCGAACTCCAAGACTAGCCAACTGATGAATATCGCGAACCATTTCTTTACTCTCTGATGGCACCTCTGCTAGGCTGCCCATAGACTTGCGACTAAGTGCATCTGCCACAACATTAGCTTTCCCCGGATGGTAGAGAATATCAACATCATAATCTTTCAGCAACTCTAACCACCTCCGCTGTCGCAAGTTCAGCTCCTTTTGCTTAAAGATGTACTGAAGGCTCTTATGATCTGTATAAATATCAACGTGAACCCCATATAAATAATGTCTCCACATCTTCAAAGCATGAATAACCGCGGCCAACTCCAAATCGTGAGTAGGATAATTCTTTTCGTGTTTTACGAGCCGCCGAGAAGCATAAGCTATCACCCCCGCCGTGCCGCATCAACACACACCCCAAACCAATACCGAAGCATCACAATAAATCACATACCCATCCGGACCCTCGGAAGTGTCGAACCGGAGCTGTAGTCAATTTCTCTTTCAGCAACTGGAAGCTACGCTCACAAGCCTCTGACCACTGAAATTTCGCTCCCTTCTGAGTCAGCCTTGTCAAAGGCGCTGAAATGGAAGCAAATTTCTCTACAAATCTCCGATAATAACCAGCCAATCCCAGAAAACTACGCACCTCTGTCGGCGTCGTAGGCCTAGGCCAATTCTTAACGGCCTCAATCTTCTGAGTATCCACCCGGACGCCATCAGCCCCAATAATATGTCCCAGAAATGCCACTGAAGATAACCAGAATTCACATTTGGAAAATTTAGCATACAACCTCTCGTTGCCGAAGTGTGCCAAGTACCGTCCTCAAATGGTCCGCATGATCTCGCTTCGACCGAGAATAAACCGTAATATCATCGATAAATACGATCACAAACATATCCAAGAACGGTCCGAATACCCGATTCATCGTGTCCATAAATACCGCCGGGGCATTTGTCGGCCAAAAGACATAACTCGAATTCATAGTGCCCATACCGGGTCCCGAATGCGTCGTCTTGGGAATATCACCTCTCGTACCCGTACACGATGATAGCCCCGACCGCAGTCTATCTTCGAGAAACACCCG
The DNA here is from genome assembly GCF_029784015.1 of Lycium ferocissimum. Taxonomy (NCBI): domain Eukaryota; kingdom Viridiplantae; phylum Streptophyta; class Magnoliopsida; order Solanales; family Solanaceae; genus Lycium; species Lycium ferocissimum. Next base: position 20,223 of record NW_026718733.1, on the reverse strand, counting down.
GCACCCCGCACCGATCAAACAAATCATCAATCCCGGGGAGGGGATATTTATTCTTGATGGTTACCTTATTCAACCGTCGGTAATCAATGCACATCCGTAGCGATCCTTTTTCTCACAAATAATACCGGAGCTCCCCGGGTGATGTACTCGGCCGAATGAAACCCTTCTCCAATAAATCTCTCGGTACGCTCTTTTAATTCTTTCAATTCTCGCCGGTGCCATTCGTACGGGAGGAATAGAGATAGGCTGAGTATCCGGCAACAAGTCGATAGCAAACTCTATCTCCCGCTCGGGAGGAAGACCTGGAAGCTCATCTGGGAATACATCTACAAATTCATTAACCACTGGGATTGACTGAAGAGTCGGTGCCTCTGCCTCTAAATCATGAACACGGACCAGATGATAAATATAACCCTTTCTGATCATCTTCCTTGCCTTGAGGTATGAAATAAACTTACCCCTCGGCGATGCCGTATTACCTGCCCACTCTATGACTGACTCCCCTGGAAATTGGAAACGGACTATCTTCTTTTGACAGTCAACATTAGCATAACAAGAAGCTAGCCAATCCATACCCATAATCACATCAAACTCAGTCATATCTAACTCTACCAAATCGGCCTTAGTACAACGGCCACAGATAATTACCGAACAGTCTCTATAAATCCGACTGGCTATAACGAATCCCCTACCGGTGTAGCTACCTCAAAAGGCTCTATCGACTCGATTCTATCCCAATTTTATTAGCAACAAGTGGAGAAATATACGATAATGTAGAACCAGATCAATCAATGCATACACATCTCGAGAGAAAACCGAATATACCGTGACGACATTAGGCGACGCCTCCCGGTCCCGTCGGTCAAGCTAATGCATATATGCGGTTCGAAGGACCGCTAGAACCAGAACTCCACCACGACCCCTACCTCGGCCGCCGGCGCTGGTGTACCGCGCCCCGCAGGCGCATAGCTACCGAGGACGAAGATGAACCCCCGCCGACCCTAGGTAGACGAGCCGAACCGCCCGTACCACCCCTAACCGGACGCCTCTCATCCGGTGGCCCCGACGGCCGCAAGTAAAGCACGCGCCGCGTGGCACGAAAACACTCTCCCCGGTGCGTCTCCCACGCAGGAACACGGAGGTCCGGGTGGTCTCGTCCGACCGCCGGAGCCTCTCGTCCAACCGTGAGCTCGAAAACCTAGGAGCTCGGCCGGCTCTCGAATATCCCGCACCCTCTCGATCTCCCCGCCGAAACCGCGGGGTGTACCTCGTGATGACCGAGAAGGATATCCGCTCCGGGCCGCCGACGAGGCCGTTCGCTCGAAATCCCCGCAGTACCCGATGATCTAGCCCTCTTGGGGTCGGCCCCTCGTCATCAACTCTATCAGGCTGGCGCCTCTTGCGTCTGTCCTCCATGCCCTGGGCGTGAGCCTGTATACGGGCAATATCCATGCCGGTCTGGGCTGCTAACACCAAGCAGCTATCAACGAAGTACGGATCCAGCCCCACTATATACCTATGCATCCGATCAGTCATGGTAGCTACATATGTGGGCGCATATCGGGCCAGTGAATCAAACTCTAAGCTGTACTCCCGAATCGGCCTGCCCCGCGCTTCAACAACAGAATCGGTCTACCCCCGGCGCGCCCTCACCTCCGAGGCGTAAAATGGGCCGAAAAGCCTCGGTAACTCGCCCCATACGGCCGAGGGGCACCCTCACCCTCTCGGGACCATCCACGACTCATACCAGTTAGCTGCTACATCGTGCAACCGGTATGACGCCATCTCTACCGACTCTGTATCCGAAGCACTAATCAGTCGCAGGGTCCGCTGCATCTGTCGGATAAACTCATGGGGGTCCTCTGCGGGCTTGGACCCGAAAAACTCTGGTGGGCCACAGGTCAGAAAATCACGGGCCCTCGAACTGTCGCGCCTGTCCGCGCGACCATCTCCTGCTCCCTGTCTGGGGACCTGCCCTGCTACTAACCGAGTCAACAATCGAACTGCCTCTCGCAGGGTACCATCGTCCGCCCCTGGCTGGGGAACTGGAGGTGTGCAGTACCGGTGCTCCGGACCCCTAGACTCCTCTGATGAAGAAGACGTAGTAGAGTCTGTTGGCCGGGACGCAATATCACGCATCATCTGAGCAAGGGTCCGAGTACCCTTTCGAGCCCGACTCGTCTCTCCGGCCGCTACTGACTTGCCCTTCTGGGCAGCTGTCGCCTTTTTCGGAGGCATCACTGAAAGAAAAACACAACAACTGATCAGAACAGAGTCATCCTAATAGCACAGCTCTATCGCACGATCTAAGATCAGAAGAAAAGACAACATCCTAAATGTCCTGTAGCCTCCTGTTTATAGATGTGGTGCACAACACACCGATAAACAAGACTCTACTAGACACGATCTGTGGACACTCCGAGGACAAACCGCTCTGATACCACTTCTGTCACGACCCAACCCCGTAGGCCGTGACTGGTGCCCTAATTGGGCACCCATACACACCTATCAGACGCTACCTCGAATTATATCAAACGCATCCAAGAATATCACAAAAGCCGACAAGGCGGTGTTTCAAAGTTAGATAATTTCCAGAAAAATTTCGGCAGAGTTTCCTTTGTTTTACTGACTATCCAAAATAACCCTGCGTACGTAAAATACCAACAAGGCCACACAGACAACAAAACATCATATATACATATGCGGACCGGCCGCCGCGCGAACGGGATCGCCCAAACACAACGTATACAAACACAACCGTACAAGGTAGGCACGACCCACAAAACATGTCCACGTACCTCTAAACGACAAACAATCATATGGCGGAACGGGGCCCCGCCGTACCCATGAACAATATATACAAAAGCAACAGACGAATATATATATATACAAAAGTATAAGCTCCGAACGAGGGAGCACTCCAAGTAGCAGAGGGGGTGTCCTAAACAGGTGGATCACCAAACCGTGCGTCCGTACCGGCGGCATGAAACGCGGCCCCCCGAAGAAAGGGGGTCGGTACGAAATATGTACCGAGTATGCAAAGCGTAAAATGTAATGTACAATCCGAGATCAAATCGAAATAGAGGTACGTAAAGTAAATGCATTTCCAAAATATCAAATGTTACTTCAAAATATAAGTCATGCATAGGGCACGGAAATATGGTCGCCCGCCCGTCGATGGCGCCATAACACAAGATAACACCGAAGGTTTCAAATCTCCGAATCTCCGTCACATATCACACACAAGATATCGCCATACACAGCATAACGCCAAACATAAGTGGAACCCAGCCCTCGAGCGAGGAGCTCGGTGAACCATAATCACAGCATAACACCGGAATGTATCATAATGCGCACGACAACAGAACCGGCCCGAGAACCGGCGAACGATATCATAGTAGGCACGAGCGGAGTAGTGAGTAATCATATGCATAAAATCGTTATCATAAATCCAAAAGATAAGTAAAATAGTCATATTCGAAATCGGAATAATAATTATCACTTTTGTTTCAAAGGTTATCGAATTCACATCAAAGGGCGTCGCGGGACCCACGGACGAGTATAGACCCGAACTGAGCCCGCCCATGAAAAACATACTCATTATATATCATACAAACTCCTACGAAAGTTTCAAAGCATTCCGAGCTTTTCTGAGAAAGTTATGAGCGTTTGTAGTTTTTGAATCGCTAATGAATAAGTTCTTCAAAAAAAAAATCAGCTTTTAAGTAGCCTTTGCAAATTATTAATTCCAAGGGTATAAGGATCAACGTTATGGCATATTAGCACAAGGATACCAAGGAAACAAGTGCAAATCATATACAAGCTCGGATTGCGAGAATAGAGTTTCCTCGAGGCTTGAATCATAGCCTAATTTAACTAAGACATGCCAAAAAGGAAGGTTACTTTACATACCTCAAACGCTCTCCAAAATGATCCAAACTCAAGCTAATCCAATCTATGATTCGGGCTGCCCACGATCTAAAAATAAGCCATAAAATGCCAAATATTAGCTAAAGACTTTTTGGGCATTAGATTCCAAATTTGCCCTTAATTCTACAGAAATTCGGGCAGCATTTCCCCTGTAAATAGGCTACCCCGAGAATCTAACTCGGCCATATCAATCAACAACAACAACAACGACCAACCTAACAACATCAACAACCAATCCGAAAGACAAAACAACAATAATAGCTTTCTTTTCCATTATTCAACAACTTACATAAATTCAATTCGACGACTTACCTTCAAGCCAAAATCGACGCTTATACATTCACATACTAACCCAAACCCCTACCAACAATATTTAAGGACATTCTAAGCAATTCATACAACATTTCCAACAACTCAAATTTTTCTCCATCTTGGCCGAAAACAGCCCCAAACCGAGAAAGCAAATTTTAACTTTTTTTTTTCATTTTTTTAAATCATGATTTGAATCCACAATTCACATTCTAACAATGGTATTCTCATCAATATACAATTTACATTAAATGTACAACAACCTCCAAATCAGTCCGCAACATTTACAACATCAATTTGAGTCAATAAACTTTCATTTCCAACATAGAATTCATAGCGACGACGACTAAAACAATAAGCGATATTCATTTGTTCGTTGTCATGTAATGTGACCCATAATCATCTATCACTACACATAGACATGTATTAATGATTCTTAGCCATCCCACACACTACAACAATTAACATGATACAAGAATTTATTCAACAACCCAATTTCAATACCCATTTACACGGCTAGCACACCCATCACACAACCCACTTCCAATCATACTATATTTCATGATTTCCAACCATTATAAGATACTACAACATGAATATAACCTTCATAACACAAAAACATAATGAATGCTTACCTTTCTTCTTCAACTTTCCAATAGCCTAGGGTTTCCAAAAGATGAAAATAATGGGTTGATCGCTCCAACGGTGCTTCCACGCTACTTAGGGACCTCAATATAGTGGGTTTGTACCAAAGAATTAATTTTGGGGTGGCTTGGAATGGACTTGGCTTTTCCATGGTGCAACTTGGCCGTGAGCTTCGATGAAGGTCTTCTCTTTGGGGCTTTATTTTTTTTCTATGTGAAAATGAAGAAAGATGACTTGGTCATCTTTTAAGTCCCACTTAATATCTCTCTTTGCTTATGGCCCACACAATGACATTTTTTGCACAACATTTCTAATTCCAATTTTATGAATTGTGGTCCCAATTTCCTAAGTGCTCAATACCATTTTGTATCTCAATTTGTAGAACTTTTGGTTTATTTCCCAGGGGGTCACCCATCCTGAAATTGTTTTCACCTGAGCACGCTTAACCCCGAGACTTTGCTGGAATTTGGTACCTTAACACTGATATTTTCGCGTCTACTTCCTCGTATGCCTTTTATTACCCGATCAAGGGCAAGTCGAAGTCTCACCTTTCCGAGGCATTTTCGTAACACGTCCTTTTCCTTATAATTACTATTTTGCCCTTTTTCTCTTCTCGATACTCACTTTCTCGCTCGTATATGACTATTTTCAAACATAACGGAACAAATATATCCATCCAGTCTTATCTCTTTGACTTCCATATCATCCCCCGCCTCTTTTCCACCGATACTGGGCGCTTGCGGAAATCAACGGTGAGTATAAGGAATCTTGTTTCCTATGACTTGGCTCTATCGCACGATCTAATGACAGAAAGAAGGTCAACCTTTCCTAGATGCCCCGCAGCCTCCCCGTTTATAAACGTGGGTCGGCTTCACACCCATAAACAGACTCTACCGGACACGACTTTGCGTACAACCCTTGGACCGACTCCGTTCGATACCACTTTGTCACACCCCGATCTTGATCGTGTGATGGGCACCGACCTACCTAGGGCCGAGCGAACCCTCGACTCTTATTCCATGCGTAAATTTTTTTTTCTCTTTTTCCTCTAAGTCAAATACAAGATAAGGCTCACTAAAGTATTCTTGCCAACTTTCCAAGAAATCAAATTTATAACCGTATAAGACTTATATCATAATACAACCCGTTCATTGGCCTATGAAGCCACCGACGCCGACTTTCGGTAACCACGACTCGTCTCGAAAGTCTCTAACCGTAATCGCACGAGCAATGTACCTAGCATGCATCTTTGGCACGTGTACTCGACTCGGCTTACACCCGGAGCTTGAACTTCGAACATCTTCTATATTAACTTCAATCCGTTATGTAGCACGTCATGAAACGCAGCCCTCGAAGAAGATGAAACATAATCATGAGTATGCAAGGCATGAACGAATACAACATAGTAAGAGCTATAGAGCACGCCATGTAAAGAGGGTATTCCGTACATATGAAACATATCAGTAACCCCGTGTTCATATAAGTGCCCTTGGGTATGTCGTGCTTTCTTAGCTTTCCTTACTCATATATATACATATATACATAAAAATATATATCATATTGCCGAGGCGTCGGTACCGATCCATTTAACCATAATATGCACATCCCGCGTCCGGCATCCCGCGTCCGGGACGATATCATGTGCCATACTCCAACCGATCGTGGGATATGCGTATATAACGCTCCGCCCTTATCTCCATTTTCCCCGTAAATTTATCGGCGTGCGCTAGCGCCCGGCTCTTTCATCATATATATATATTCATATCATATACATATATCAGCGTCTATAGCGCTCTGATTCTTTTTGTCATATGCACATACTTATATCATATATATATATATATATATATATCACGTATAAATATTGGCGTCTATAGCGCCCTGGCTCTTCTTGTCATATACATATACTTATATCATGTATATTTATCAGCGTCTATATAGCGCTCGGTTCTCGTTATCATATATATATGTACGTATGTCGGGTACACACATCAATCGGGGTCATAAAGCATAATTCCATGTACCTAGAATCCTTAGAATAGTCATTACCTATAATAGTCTTGGGATATCCAGAAATAGTTTAACATTTCCATATTTTCATTTTTATAACAGAACATATCGTCAACGTATCTATCGTAGGCATTTTCTCATTTTCGACTCCATCGTTGTCGTTACAAGATCATATTCTTCACCTTCGTCAAGGAATCATCTTTGTCATACTTATCATGGACACATGTTCTTTCTTAGCATTGTCGTTGTCATGGTCATCATAGACACATTTACATTAGGATAGCGTTGTACCTATCGTTCGATAATCGGGACAAGGATCGAAGTTTCCTTAGGATTCCACTCCAAAACAAGCCAAATGAAACGATAAGGAAAATCCGGGGACAAGGGGCCCACCTCGGGTCAAATGAGGCGGCGCACACAATTTACGTGTAATACGTTTCGTGACATTACTTATGAGAGTTTTAAGGTAATCGGTCTCATTTATGCAAGTTCTAGAGGTCTAGGAGATTGTTCTCACATTTTGCACAATTTCTATTTCAATTTACCGAATGAATAGTAACTAATTTCAATCATGGATTCCGAGGAAAGGAATGGTCCCCGAGGCCCGTATTCAAATTTATTACATCTAGGACATGCCAAGAAAGGAAAGTGAAGCCTTACATACCTCTTCGCTCCTTCGCTACTCCAAATCCAAGTTGCAAATCCGCCAAAATCTACGATTTGGTCACATTTACCAATTGTCAATTTGAGCATCTAGAAGTTGGAATTCAAAGTAATCATTTGTCTACCGAAATTTCAAAAGACTTCCCCCGTGAATATACCATGCCACCAAGTTTAACTTGGCCGATTTCAATCAACAACAATCCCGGAATACAACCCGGCCAAACTAACAACATTACCAACAATTATTCTAACAATGCTTCAACATTCAATTCAATCCAATTCAATTCACATAATCTTCCATCAACTCAAACAACATACTACACATTTCATTATCCTTCACTTACTTTAACTTCAACAACAACCTTTATTCTACATAACATAATCCATAACGACAACAACTAAAATGTCAAATAACGTCAATTACCATAACTTACCAATTCTATACCTTTCGGCCACAACGACAATACATAAGTTTTCATGAATTTCCATTCTTTTCTATACATTACAACAACAACCGATACACCACATAAATTTCATTCATTTCACACTCCACAACATACACAACAATCAAATAACATTAAATAAAATTTGTTCATCATACTCACACCAAGGACACATACACACGGCCTCAACTTTCAACACACCATCTTTCATGTTTTTCATCCATTTTCATATACCATAACATGCATATTCCATGGTCTTCATTCATTTTTCTATACCTTACAACACCACACGGCCAAACTTGAATCATGCAATATTTCATAAATTTCCATGCTTTCCATCCATTTTCTATACTAAAACATATACAAACCATCTAAAACAACCATTAAAATTCTACACAAAATCAATTCAACACACCTTACCACTTCACTACACCATTCGGCCAACTCCCATACATCTATGTTTCATGAATTTCATCCATATTTATGCACTACAACACCTATAACCATCCATAACACATAAAAGAGCATGAAATCTTACCTTTTTCCTTAACTTCCCACTTCACTAGAATCTTGAACTTGCCACAAAGGATGGTTTTCTTGCTCCAACAATTGCACCACATTAAAGAGCACCCTTGACTTGGTAGAAATACTTGAAGAACATAATTTTTAAACCAAGGATTAAAGACTTGAATTTTTTTTCTTTTCCTTTCTTTTTTGCTAGCCTTGGCCGAATGGCCTTGGCTTTGTTCATCTTTTTTTTTTTTTGCTTTTCCCTTGTATGGTAAGATGAACACATATATATATACACACATAAGTCCTCAAGATGTGAGGGGCACATGCCCTCTCTAGATTTTTCTTTTCTTTTCTTGATTTTTCTTGAAATTCTTTTATCAAAAGATGACTTATTTGTCATCATTATTTTCCATTCTTCTCTTTTCTTTTGTGTCACATGGCCAATTTGGCCCTTTTTAGAATTTTCATGAACCCTTGGTGAAATTTCCGTTTTGCCCCTCGACTTTTCTCAATATTACCATTTTGTCCCTAACCTTCCGCATTATTTTCACGGCCCCTTTTGCGAATTTCTCTTCTTGCCCTTAGCCTTTCTCAATATTTTCCATACTACCATTGCCCACAATTAATATTCCTAACAACTCGCACATTAAAATTACTTTAGAACATAGCCTTGTCCTTAACTTCTCGCCATGGTCTCGCAACATCCGAACGTACGAAGTACGGGCTATAACATCCTCTCTCCCCCTTTAGAACATTCGTCCTCGAATGTTCAACTAACCTTATGGGGTCTTGTAGCACTTCGGGGGAGTTCCGTTTCATAGTTGTTCCTCTCTCCAAGCCCGTTTCTTATCCTTTACCTTATTCTCCTTATAATCGAACTCCTCGGTCTCTCCCCCTTTAAGGGGGCTCCTTATATGCCGATAGTCCTTTTATGAAGTCTTTGTTGATACCTTATTCCTCGCCTTCCTTCCAATCCCGTGTCTCACATATCGGGAACTCTTTACTTTTCACCTTTTTCCGCATCCCGATCTCCTTATTTTACACTACTCACTCTCTTTCTTTTCCGAATATGGTACACATTTTCATCTCTTTGTATATATATATACATTTACTATCAACTAACCCACAAGGTACTTTCCAACGCTATTCAAGCCTATCCTAATTCCCGAGCTGTGACACACTTCCTGTCTCTTTTTCGGACTAATCCACTGTTATAGCCCGTATTTCGTACGTTCGGACGTTGTGGGATAATGGTAATAAATTAAGGTCAAGACTATGTTCAAAAATAATTTTAATGTCCGAGTTGTTAGGAATATTATTTATGGGTATTGGCATTGTGGGGATATTGAGAAAGGCTTAGGGCAAGAAGAGAAATTCGTAAAATGGGCCGTGGTAATATTGTGGAAGTCAAGGGGCAAAATGGTAATTTTATAAAGTTCAAGAAAAATTCATGAAGGGGCCATGTTGGCCGTGCACTATATGCCTTTATTTTAAGTAATGGAGGCTATTTGTAAATTTTAAAAATGTGGGGCCAAAGCTTCTTCAAGAAGACAATTAGTCTTCTTTGATTAAGCTTAAAGAAGAATCAAGAAAAGAAAAGAAAAAATCAAGAAAAAAGAAGAAAAGTCTAGAAAGGAGAAAGAGAATACAAGGCCATACTTGAGGAACTTAAGTGCAAATATGAAAAGTGGTGGAGGATGTGCATATATATATATATTCATCTTTTAATTCAAGAAAGAAAGAAAAAAAAACAAGAAGAGAGGGAGTATAGTAGGCATTCGGCCATGGTGAAAAAAATTGGCCATGAGGAATTGATCAAGAAAAATTATTTTCTTCTATGTTTTCTACCCTTTGGAAGATGCTAATCATCATGGAGCAATTGTTGAGGCAAGCCAAGCCTTTGTTCATGCAATTCCCCACTTAAGTCATGTTGAAGAACTAAGTGAGAAAGGTGAGTTTTAATCCTCTTTTAGATGTGTTATGGTGATTGTGAATGTTGTAGTATATGGAAATGGATGAAAAACATGGAAATATGCATGTTGTATGTTGGCGGAATATATGTGTTGTGTTGGAGTAAAGTGATGAATTGATATTATCTAGTAATTGATTATTAAGTTATGGATGTTTGGTACATATTGTAGAGTATAGAAACGGATGAAAATTTATGGAAATATGGAAGTTGTGGTTGTGGCCGTGTGGTGCATGGTGTAGGCCGTGTATGTGTATTGTATGTCTAGGAGTGATGAATCAATTTTAATTGATATGTTGATTGTTGTAATGTGTTGAAATGAATGGAAAATTATGGAACCTTGAATGTTGTGTGTGTAGCCGTGGGGTGTTTTGGAGGGAGTATGATGAACAAATTATATGTAACGTTTGGTCGTTGTTTCTTGTGGATTATGTGGTAAAAATAAAGGTTTAATAACTTGTGTTGAAGATGTAGAACCATGTGGGCTGATTTGGAGTTCCATGTGATTTCAATATGTTTTCTTGAATTTGTGGAAGTGATGTTGCTAGCATGCGGATTGTTGATACGATTTATGAAGTTGAAAGAAATAAATGCATTGTTGGTGTTCTTAAGACATTTGAAAGATTTGGGTTGGAAAGTCTTGAAAATGTTGTGAATTGATATTGTTATTATGATTGTTGGTTTGATTGTGGTTAGTTTGGCCGGGTTGTATTCCGGGATTGTTGTTGATTGAAATCGGCCGAGTTAAACTTGGTGGCATGGTATATTTACGGGGGAAGTCTTTATTTAAATTTCGTAGACAAATGATTACTTTGAATTCTAACTTCTAGATGCTCAAATTGACAATTGGTAAATGTGACCAAATCATAGATTTTGGCGGATTTGCAGCTTGGATTCGGAGTAGCGAGAAGAGCGAAAGAGGTATGTAAGACTTCACCCTTCTTTCTATGGCATGTCTTAGACGTACTAAGTTGGATACGGGCCTCGGGGATCATTCCTTTTCTCGAAATCCAAGATTGAAATTCGCCACTATTCATTCAGTAAGATTGAACTAGAAATGGTGCGAAATGTTGGAAAACTTCTTAGACCTTTAGAACTTGCATAAAAGAGACCCGATTACCTTAAAACTCTCATAAGCAATGTCATGAAACGTCTTACACGTAAATTGTGTACGCCCCTCATTCGACCGAGGCGGGCCCACTATTCCCAAATCCCTTCTTATCGTTACATTAAGCTTATTTCCATGCTATAGCTAATAAAAGTTTTTGGTTATCGTTCCTACTATCAAATTAGTAGTGGTTTTAACTAAACTTTTGACTCCAATGCATGATTTTTTCCTTACAAAAAGTTTATAACTGTTTTCCAAAATATTTCCTTTCTTTAAAAATCAAGTTTTACAATATTGAAAGTCTTAATGACTATTCTAAGGATTCTAAAGACCGGGAATTGTGCTTTATGACCCCGATTGATGTGTGAACCCGGCATACATACATATATATAATAACAAACCAGCGCTATATAGGCGGTAAATATACATGGAATAGAATAGTAGAACCGAGCGCTATAGACGCCGGTAAATATATATGATATATAGTGTGTGCATGTGACAAAAAAGAATCGAGGAGCGCTATAGACGCCGATATATATATATATTCGAATGAGACAGGCGCTAGACGCCGATATTTATACTTGAAGCACGTACATATATTTACGGGGAAAAATAGGATAAGGGCGGTAGCGTTATGTACGCATATCCACCTCGATCGGAGTCCGGCACATGATATCGTCCGGACGCGGGATGCCCGACGCGGGGTGTGCATATTATGGTTAAATGGATCGGGCACGCGACGCCCCCGTTAATATAATATATTCTTTTTTTATGTATATGTGTATATATATACGAGTAAGGAAAGCTAAGAAAGTACGATTTGCCCAAGGCACTTATAGGTACAAAAAGGTATCCTCTTATCTCATCACGGATTCTATAATCCCACGGTATTGCCGTTCATACTTACGTTTTTGTTCGTATTATTATTATTATTCATGTCTTGCATACTCGACATTGCTCGCCGACCCCTCCTCTTCGGGGCTGCGTTCATGCCGCGCAGGTACACCCAGATGGATCGAAGTTAATGTAAGAGATGTTCCAGCGAAGTTGGCAAGCTCCATTTGGCCTGGAGTGAAGCCGAGTCAGAGTATACGTGCCAGGATTCCTGATTACAGTTAGAGACTTTGCAGACAGAGTCGTGGGTTTTGGGAGTCGGTTTGTATTATAATACAAGTTTGTACAGTGACATGTTTTACTTGATTTAAAAGCAATAAAAGTATGTTTTAGTAACCTTATTGTATACACCTGACTTAGAGGTTCAAAAAAAAAAATTTCAAGTACGTAGTAAGGGTTAGCGGGTTCGCTCGGCTCCGGTTACGGGGTCGGGTGCCCATCACACCCTAATCAAGATTGGGGTGTGACAAAGTGGCTCCCATCGAGCGGAGTCGGTCCAAGGGTTGTCGCAAAGTCGTGTCCGGTAGAGTCTGTTTATGGGTGTGAAGCCGGCCACATTTATAAACGGAGGCTACGGGGCATTTAGGAATGGTTGACCTTAACTTTCCGTCATGATCGTGCGATAGAGCCAAGTCATAGGAGATAAGATCCTTTATACTAATCGTTGACTTCGCGAAGCCCGCATCGGCGGAAAAAGGCGAGAAAATGATATGGAAGGCAAAAGAGGTGAGACCGGGTGAATATATTTGTTCCGTTATGTTAAGTCGGGCGCCGGACGGGAAATAGTCATATACGGGCGTAAAGTGAGTATCGAGAAGAGAAAAGGGCAAAATAGTAATTATAAGGAAAAGGACGTGTTACGAAAATGCCTCGGAAGGTGGAGACTTCGACTTGCCCTTGATCGGGTAATAAAAGGCATACGAGGAAGTAGACGAAAATATCGGTGTTAAGGTACCAAATTCCACCAAAGTCTCGGGGTTAAGCGTGCTCGGGTGAGAGAGCAATTTCGGATGGGTGACCCCCAGGAAATAAACCAAAAGTCCTACAAATTGAGATACAAGGAACAAATGAATAGTTAAGAGTAACCTAGGAAAACTAGAATATATGGATGGATGGAGACCTTAAGAGGATGCGTAAGACAGAGGTGGATTAGCTTGGAAAAGAGACAGGGAAGTGTGTCATAGCTTGGGAATTAGGATAGGCTTGAATAAGCGTTGGAAAGTACCTTGTGGGTTAGTTGGTAGTAAATGTATATATATACGAAAAGATGGAAATGTGTACCATATTCGGAAAAGAAAGAGAGTGAGTATGGAAAATAAAGGAGATCGAATGCCGGAAAAAGGTGAAAAGTAAAGAGTTCCACGTATGTGAGGCATAGGATTGGAAGGAAGGCGAGGAATAAAATATCAACAAAGACTTCATAAAAGGACTATCGGCATATAAGGAGCCCTTAAAGGGGAGAGACCGAGGAGTTCGATGAAGAATAAGGTAAAAGATAAAGAACGGGCATAAGGAGGGAGTAGCTATAAAGGAACCCTCCTGCAGCATTATGACGCCCATAAGGTCGATTGAACATTCGAGGACGAATGTTCTAAAGGGGGAGAGGATGTTATAGCCCGTATTTCGTACGTTCGGACGTTGTGGGATAATGGTAAGAAATTAAGGTCAAGACTATGTTCAAAAATAATTTTAATGTCCGAGTTGTTAGGAATATTATTTATGGGTATTGGCATTGTGGGGATATTGAGAAAGGCTTAGGCAAGAAGAGAAATTCGTAAAATGGGCCGTGGTAATATTGTGGAAGTCAAGGGCAAAATGGTAATTTTATAAAGTTCAAGAAAAATTCATGAAGGGGCCATGTTGGCCGTGCACTATATGCCTTTATTTTAAGTAATGGAGGCTATTTGTAAATTTTAAAAATGTGGGGACCAAAGCTTCTTCAAGAAGACAATTAGTCTTCTTTGATTAAACTTAAAGAAGAATCAAGAAAAGAAAAGAAAAAATCAAGAAAAAAGAAGAAAAGTCTAGAAAGGGAGAAAGAGAATACAAGGCCATACTTGAGAACTTAAGTGCAAATATGAAAAGTGGTGGAGGATGTGCATATATATATATATTCATCTTTTAATTCAAGAAAGAAAGAAAAAAAACAAGAAGAGAGGGAGTATAGTAGGCATTCGGCCATGGTGAAAAAATTGGCCATGAGGAATTGATCAAGAAAAATTATTTTCTTCTATGTTTTCTACCCTTTGGAAGATGCTAATCATCATGGAGCAATTGTTGAGGCAAGCCAAGCCTTTGTTCATGCAATTCCCCACTTAAGTCATGTTGAAGAACTAAGTGAGAAAGGTGAGTTTTAATCCTCTTTTAGATGTGTTATGGTGATTGTGAATGTTGTAGTATATGGAAATGGATGAAAAACATGGAAATATGCATGTTGTATGTTGGCGGAATATATGTGTTGTGTTGGAGTAAAGTGATGAATTGATATTATCTAGTAATTGATTATTAAGTTATGGATGTTTGGTACATATTGTAGAGTATAGAAACGGATGAAAATTTATGGAAATATGGAAGTTGTGGTTGTGGCCGTGTGGTGCATGGTGTAGGCCGTGTGTATGTGTATTGTATGTCTAGGAGTGATGAATCAATTTTAATTGATATGTTGATTGTTGTAATGTGTTGAAATGAATGGAAAATTATGGAACCTTGAATGTTGTGTGTGTAGCCGTGGGGGGCTGTTTTGGAGGAGTATGATGAACAAATTATATGTAACGTTTGGTCGTTGTTTCTTGTGGATTATGTGGTAAAAATAAAGGTTTAATAACTTGTGTTGAAGATGTAGAACCATGTGGGCTGATTTGGAGTTCCATGTGATTTCAATATGTTTTTCTTGAATTTGTGGAAGTGATGTTGCTAGCATGCGGATTGTTGATACGAGTTTATGAAGTTGAAAGAAATAAATGCATTGTTGGTGTTCTTAAGACATTTGAAAGATTTGGGTTGGAAAGTCTTGAAAATGTTGTGAATTGATATTGTTATTATGATTGTTGGTTTGATTGTGGTTAGTTTGGCGGGTTGTATTCCGGATTGTTGTTGATTGAAATCGGCCGAGTTAAACTTGGTGGCATGGTATATTTACGGGGAAGTGTTTTGAAATTTCGGTAGACAAATGATTACTTTGAATTCTAACTTCTAGATGCTCAAATTGACAATTGGTAAATGTGACCAAATCATAGATTTTGGCGGATTTGCGGCTTTGGATTCGGAGTAGCGAGAAGGAGCGAAAGAGGTATGTAAGACTTCACCCTTCTTTCTATGGCATGTCTTAGACGTACTAAGTTGGATACGGGCCTCGGGGATCATTCCTTTTCTCGAAATCCAAGATTGAAATTCGCCACTATTCATTCGGAAGATTGAACTAGAAATGGTGCGAAATGTTGGAAAACTTCTTAGACCTTTAGAACTTGCATAAAGAGACCCGATTACCTTAAAACTCTCATAAGCAATGTCATGAAACGTCTTACACGTAAATTGTGTACGCCGCCTCATTCGACCGAGGCGGGCCCACTATTCCCAAATCCCTTCTTATCGTTACATTAAGCTTATTTCCATGCTATAGCTAATAAAAGTTTTTGGTTATCGTTCCTACTATCAAATTAGTAGTGGTTTTAACTAAACTTTTGACTCCAATGCATGATTTTTTCCTTACAAAAAGTTTATAACTGTTTTCCAAAATATTTCCTTTCTTTAAAAATCAAGTTTTACAATATTGAAAGTCTTAATGACTATTCTAAGGATTCTAAAGACCGGAATTGTGCTTTATGACCCCGATTGATGTGTGAACCCGCATACATACATATATATAATAATAAAACCGAGCGCTATATAGGCGCCTTTATAAATATACATGGAATAGAATAGTAGAACCGTAGCGCTATAGACGGTAAATATATATATATATAAGTGTGTGCATGTGACAAAAAGAATCGGCGCTATAGACGCCGATATATATATATATATATGAATGAGACGGGCGCTATAGACGCCGATATTTATACTTGAAGCATGCATATATTTACGGGGAAAAAATAGGGATAAGGGCGAACGTTATGTACGCGTATCCACACGATCGGTTGAGTCCGGCACATGATATCGTCCGGACGCGGGATGCCCGGACGCGGGGTGTGCATATTATGGTTAAATGGATCGGTACCGCCGACGCCTCGGCAATATAATATATTCTTTTTTTATGTATATGTGTATATATATATACGAGTAAGGAAAGCTAAGAAAGTACAGCATTTGCCCAAGGGCACTTATAGGTACAGGCTATCCTCTTATCTCATCACAGATTCTATAATCCCACGGTATTGCCGTTCATACTTACGTTTTTGTTCGTATTATTATTATTATTCATGTCTTGCATACTCAGTACATTGCTCGTACTGACCCCTCCTCTTCGGGGGGCTGCGTTCATGCCGCGCAGTACACCCGGACGGATCGAAGTTAATGTAAAAGATGTTCCGGAAGAAGTTGGCAAGCTCCATTTGGCCCGGGAGTGAAGCCGAGTCGAGTATACGTGCCGGATTCCCGATTACGGTAGAGACTTTGCGGACGTAGTCGTGGGTTTTGGGAGTCGGTTTGTATTATAATACAAGTTTGTACGATGACATGTTTTACTTGATTTAAAAGCAATAAAAGTATGTTTTAGTAACCTTATTGTATACACCGACTTAGAGGTTCAAAAAAAAAAATTTCAAGTACGTAGTAAGGGTTAGCGGGTTCGCTCGGCTCCGGTTACGGGGTCGGGTGCCCATCACACCCTAATCAAGATTGGGGTGTGACATCCACCTCGTCTTACGCGTCCTCTTAAGGTCTCCATCCATCCATATATTCTAGTTTTCCTTAGGTCACTCTTAACTGTTCATTTGTTCCTTGTATCTCAATTTGTAGAACTTTTGGTTTATTTCCCGGGTCACCCATCCCGAAATTGTTCTCACCGAGCACGCTTCTTTACCCCGAGACTTTGGTGGAATTTGGTACCTTAACACCGATATTTTCGCGTCTACTTCCTCGTATGCCTTTTATTACACGATCAAGGGCAAGTCGAAGTCTCACGACTTCCGAGGCATTTTCGTAACACGTCCTTTTCCTTATAATTACTATTTTGCCCTTTTTCTCTTCTCGATACTCACTTTCCGCCCGTATATGACTATTTTCCGTTACGGCGCCCGACTTAACATAACGGAACAAATATATCCATCCAAAGTTATCTCTCGACTTCCATATCATCCCTCGCCTCTTTTCCGCCGATACCGGGCGCTTGCGAAATCAACGTGAGTATAAGGAATCTTGTTTCCTATGACTTGGCTCTATCGCACGATCTAATGACGAGAAGAAGGTCAATAATTCCTGGATGCCCCGCGACCTCTTCGTTTATAAATGTGGCGGCTTCACACCCATAAAAGACTCTCCGGACACGACTTTGCGACAACCCTTGGACCGACACAGCACATCGATACCACTTTGTCACACCCCGATCTTGATCGGTGTGATGGGCACCGACCCTTACCTAGGGCCGAGCGAACCCTCGACTCTTATTCCATGCGTAAAATTTTTTTTTTTCTTTTCTTTTCCTCTAAGTCAAATACACATGATAAGGCTCACTAAAGTATTCTTCTGTTGCTTTCCAAGCAAATCAAATTTATAACCGTATAAGACTTATATCATAATACAAACGACACATTGGCCTATGAAGCCACCGACGGACCGACTTCGGTACCCACGACTGCGTCCGCAAAGTCTCTAACCGTAATCGAGAAATCCCGGCACGTGTACTCGACTCGGCTACACTCGGGCCAGTGGAGCTTGCCAACTTCGCCGGAACATCTTCTATATTAACTTCAATCCGTGCGGGTGTACCTGCACGGCATGAAACGCAGCCCATGAAGAAGAGGGTCGATACGAGCAATGTACCGAGTATGCAAGGCATGAACAAGAATAACATAGTAAGAGCTGTAGAGCACGTCATTTAAAGAGGGTGTTCGTACATATGAAACATATCATGAGAAAGTCGTACCATTCATATAAGTGCCCTTGGGCGTATGCTTTGTGCTTTCTTAGCTTTCCTTAATATATATACATATATACATAAAAATAGAGTATATCATATTGCGGAGGCGTCGGCCGATCCATTTAACCATAATATGCACATCCCGCGTCCGGACGATATCATGTGCCATACTCCAACCGATCGGGTGGATATGCGTATATAACGCTACATACTTATCTCCATTTTCCCGTAAATTTATCGGCGTCTATAGCGCCCGGCTCTTTCATCATATACATATACTCATATCATATACATATATCGGCGCGTCTATAGCGCTCTCGATTCTTTGTCATATGCACATATCTTATATATATATATATATATATATATATATATATATATATATATATATATATATATATATATATATATATATATATATATATATCGTATAAATATTGGCGTCTATAGCGCCCGGCTCTTCTTGTCATATACATATACTTATATCATGTATATTTATCGAGCGTCTATATAGCGCTCGGTTGCGTTATCATATATATATGTACGTATGTCGGGTACACATCAATCGGGGTCATAAAGCATAATTCCATGTACCTAGAATCCTTAGAATAGTCATTACCTATAATAGTCTTGGGATATCCGTAAATAGTTTAACATTTCCATATTTTCATTTTTATAACAGAACACATCGTCAACGTATCTATCGTAGGCATTTTCTCATTTTCGACTCCATCGTTGTCGTTACAAGATCATATTCTTCACCTTCGTCAAGGAATCATCTTTGTCATACTTATCATGGACACATGTTCTTTCTTAGCATTGTCGTTGTCATGGTCATCATAGACACATTTACATTAGGATAGCGTTGTACCTATCGTTCGATAATCGGGACAAGGATCAGAAGTTTCCTTAGGATTCCACTCCAAAACAAGCCAAATGAAACGATAAGGAAAATCCGGGGACAAGGGGCCCACCTCAGGTCAAATGAGGCGGCGCACACAATTTACATGTAATACGTTTCGTGACATTACTTATGAGAGTTTTAAGGTAATCGGGTCTCATTTATGCAAGTTCTAGAGGTCTAGAGATTGTTCTCACATTTTGCACAATTTCTATTTCAATTCTACCGAATGAATAGTAACTAATTTCAATCATGGATTCCGAGGAAAGGAATGGTCCCCGAGGCCGTATTCACTCATTACATCTAGGACATGCCAAGAAAGGAAAGTGAAGCCTTACATACCTCTTTTCCGCTCCTTCGCTACTCCAAATCCAAGCTGCAAATCCGCCAAAATCTACGATTTGGTCACATTTACCAATTGTCAATTTGAGCATCTAGAAGTTGGAATTCAAAGTAATCATTTGTCTACCGAAATTTCGGCAGCACTTCCCCTGTGAATATACCATGCCACCAAGTTTAACTTGGCCGATTTCAATCAACAACAATCCCGGGAATACAACCCGACCAAACTAACAACATTACCAACAATTATTCTAACAATGCTTCAACATTCAATTCAATCCAATTCAATTCACATAATCTTCCATCAACTCAAACAACATACTACACATTTCATTATCCTTCACTTACTTTAACTTCAACAACAACCTTTATTCTACATAACATAATCCATAACGACAACAACTAAAATGTCAAATAACGTCA
>NW_026718732.1:0-13014 GCF_029784015.1 Lycium ferocissimum | reverse complement strand
AAAATGGATAAAAAGTCATCTTTATTTCCCAAAATTTTTAAATTTCCCAAAAACGGGCCTACCCACGATGGCCGGCCCTTTTTTTTTAAAAAAAAATTTCAACCCCAAATTATTTTTGGGGGCTGTTTTGTAATTCAGGGAAGAATTTTTTCCGAATTCCAAATTTGCCCTTCATCTTTTCTTCCATATTTCCACGAGTCGTATTGCAAATTTTCCGTTATGCCCTCGACCTTCCTCATTAATTCCACTTCTAAATTTTTCATAAGCAACTCGTATGCCAAACAAAATAAAATGTGGCCTTGCTTATTGTCTTCCCGCGATTGTCT
The DNA here is from genome assembly GCF_029784015.1 of Lycium ferocissimum. Classification (NCBI taxonomy): domain Eukaryota; kingdom Viridiplantae; phylum Streptophyta; class Magnoliopsida; order Solanales; family Solanaceae; genus Lycium; species Lycium ferocissimum. The sequence goes on along the minus strand of NW_026718732.1, from coordinate 12,688 downwards.
CGAATTATCCGATCGCATAAAACGCGGATATAACACGTACATACATCGATATCGCATCCCGCCCCCGCCGAGGGGACGCGTACGTAACCCGCCCTTAGTACGGACGCGGTGAAATCGCATTGCATCATATGCCATCCCGGACACCGTCCCCATATCATCATAAATATCATATACATACCGAGCCCGCCCGCCTACGCAGGACGCGCGAACAATGCAAAGGAACCGCACGATAACAAACCCGGCCCGGACGCAAGGGAATCGATACATATACGCAGGCATGCGTACGATACCGTATCCCGGCCCGGACGCAAGGGAATGTATACATTGAGCCTTGCACGACGAGTCGTGAGAAACCATATGCACATAAATCCGTACTCGATGAATACGTACACGTACCGACATTCAAAAGCTCAAAACGAATTTCGGTTCTTCCAAATTAATATCGAAAGTTATGAGCGTTTGAAATACGTAAACCCTCTTCGGACTTTTTTTAAGCGATCCGAGATCGTACGTGAGAACATTAAGGCTTATAGAGCACACTCATATTAGAATACTCCCTGGACGTACGACCATATCCAAATACACATAGCAGAATACTTATATCGACACTCATACCGGAGTACTTATATCGAGTTATCATATCGCATCGCTTACACCAAAATAATTAGATCGAATACCTATGTCGAACACATATATATATAATATTTATTTTTGAATACTTATATCGAATACTTATATCGAATATTTACATCGGAATACTTATATCAAAATATTTAAATCCGATCATTCGTACCGAAGCATTTATATCGAATAGTCGAACCGTATCGCTCATATCCGAGTTACCGTACACTTATATCAAATTCGGAACAATAGTCAAAGGTTTCCTTAATTATCTTACTTCGAAATAAGACAAATAGAACAATACAATTAAATCTCGGGACCGTGGGCCCACCTCGGGTCAAGTCGGGTAACGAACATAAAAACGTGGTCATTATGTGCCATTGGATCATCCTCGAAGATTTCAAGGCATTCCGCTTTCATTTTCAAAAGTTACTGACGTTTGAACATTTCTTTACAATAAAGCGTAAGTTATTTAGTTCAATTCTACCGAATGAAAAAGGATAAATATAAGCTCGGATTTCTAAGAGTAGAGTCATCCCCGAGGCTCAAATCATAGCCTATCACATCTAGGACATGCCAAGAGAAAGGAAGGGTAAGCCTTACATACCTTTTCCGCTTCTTAAGCTTCTCCAAATTCGAATCCCGTTTTCTCCAAAATCTACAAATGGTCATGTTTACCAATTGTGAGTCGTAGCTTCCAAGAGTTCAACTTAAATTCATGTTTGTCTACCGAAATTTCGGCAGCATTTCCCCTATACATATAGCATCCCCGAGACTTAGCTCGACCCAATATATCAACAACAACAACCCAACAACACAAACAATCATTATGAAACACAATATAGCATAACTAGTCTTCTTTCCAACATAGTGCAATAGCTTTCATTCTAACTTCATATTTCCAACTCAATACCAACATTCTCATATTCATTTACTAATCAAGATCATTCCAATACAATTCTAAATCATTTCATATCATTTCCACAAAATATTCACAAGATATACAAAATATACAAACTTCCCATCAAAGCCATAATTCATCCAAAGCTTCTAATCTTTAGCATACTTATTCATAACACGTTTCCGTCTTCCAAGTTCATCCACAATCATCATAATTTGCACCTTAGCACTTAATTTCCATAATGTCATAAAATCATACTAAAACGACATAAGCTTCTACATTCCATTTCAATGCAAACTTACATCATTTTACCTTCATTTACATTGCAAGGATCACAACACACAACTAACATACTAAACAAAATTAATCCATTTCCATTCCAATTCCATACACCACACGGCCAACACCTATATTTCCAACTTCAACCAAATTCATTCAACTTTCATTTCCAATATGAATTCCACCATAACCACAACTAGAATACAACATAAAATTCACCTCATCTCACTTACACACTAATACACACACACGGCCACATGCACACATACACACCCACCATGCAAACTTCCATATTCTCATGAATTCTATCCATTTCTACATACTACAACATAAACAAACCTTCATAACATAATAAAAAGGGGTTAATTCTTACCTTTTTCTCCAAACTTCTTCACTTGGCTTAGATGTCAAATTGATGAAATAAGCCCTCTATCTTCCGAAACAACCCCACCAAGTTGTAGAGGAGCCTTGAATTAGTAGGAATATAACAAGAAAATAATTTTTGGAAGAAGATTTTATGGAGCTAAAATTCCATGGTCATGGCCGAATGGCCTTCTTATCTTTGCTCTTCTTTCTCTTGTTTTTTCTTGCTCTCTTATTTTCTTGAACCTTCTAAGGATTATGACCTCTTTATATTAATTTGGCACATGAAAAATTAATTAAATCAAGTGGGCTTAGACATGCATGGCCGGCCACCCCATCACAATTGGGCCTCATTTTTCTTTTTCTTTTTTTTTGAGCCCAATTGGTTATAAATCTTGTTCGTCATTTCCGAAACTAATTTCCAAAATTCCAATTTTGCCCTTGGCCTTCCTCAATATTTCACATTCATATTTTTCAAGAACAACAACATACATGTTGACCAAAAATCAACATATTGCCTTATTCTTACAAGTCACAATTATTTCCAAGTTTTCCCAAACACGCGAAAATACGGGATATAACATCCTCCCCCCTTTAGAAAATTCGTCCTCGAATGTTCAACTGGTTTTATGAGGTCTTGTAGCACTTCGGGGGTCCCGTTTGGGGTCGTTCTTCTCTTTATGCCCGTTCCTTATCCCTTACCTTATTCTCCTTGGCCTTTACACAAATCCTCGCTTATGTCATAGGTTTCCCTTTTTTGGTCTAATATAATATGGTCTCCCCCCCTTTAGAGGTTCTTTATATACCCACGCTCTTCTTTTCAACTCGTGCACAACATAGCGCATTCTTACCATAAGTTTTTCCTTCACTTTCGTCGATACCCTCGCATATGAGATATCATACATGTTCATAAACATATACACATATAATTAGTATCGACTAACCCACAAAATATGTTATATCCCGTGTTTTTGCACGTTCGGGAAATTTGGACATAAGTGTGATTTGTAAAGAATAAGGTCATATGTTGATTGGGGATCAAGGTATGTGTGTGTTGTTCATGAAAAATAGTGGTGTGGAAATACGGAGGAAGCCAAGGGCAAAATTGGAATCTTGGAAATTTATTTCGGGAATTTGCAAAAGATGATCCATAGCAATCGTTCAAAAAAAAAAAAAATCGAGGCCCAAAATTGGGAAGGGCGGCCGGCCAAGGCCTTGAGAAATGGCCCAAGCCATGTCATGTGAGGATCATGTGACTTTTAATTGGAGAGGATGACATGTATATATGTGTTCATCCTTTGGAAGATTCAAGAAACAAAGGAAAAATCAAGAAAAAAAAAAGAGCCTTCTCGCCTAAGAGAGAAAAAAAAAAAAAGAAAGAAAGAAATTTTCCTAGCCTTCAACTTCAATCCAAAAGTCTTGTTCTCCTTGAATTAGTAACAAGCTCGAGACGCTCTTCGACGTGGTATAATTAGTTTAGCGAAAGAACCACGTTTATGCAAGTTGAAATTTCAAGAAAGAGGTAAGAATTCTATTCTTTTGTGTTATGGAATAAGTATGCATGTTATAATGATTAGAATTAGATGAAAACTATGAAAGTGCGGTGTGTGTGCGCATGGCGTGTGTGTGTGTGAAGGGTGTGTTTGGCCGTGTGCTATGTAGTATGGGGGAGAAATGAATTAATTTTCATTTAGTTGTTAGTTGTGTTGTTGTGATGCTTGCGATGAAAAGAAAGGTTTAATGGTCCAAGTTTGCATGGAAATTCATTGTTAAGTTGTTGTAGGAAATTATGCAACCGGGTATAGTAGTTTATGTGAGTATAAGAATGAAGTCATTAAGATGCAAATTATGATTGTTGTTAATGAAGTTGGATGACAAAAATGTGTTCTGGAAATTTATGTCGAAAATTGGAAGTTTTGGATGAGTTATGGTTTGATGGAAATTTTGTATATTTTGTAGAATAATGAGAAATGTGTCCGAATCGTATTTGAATGGCTGTGAATTAGTAGACAAATGTGAAAACATCGATATTGGATTGAAAGTGTGAAGTTAGAATGGAATTTAATGCATTATGTAGAAAGAAAGACTATTTGTGTTAATATGTGTTTTGTAGCGATTATTGGTGTTGTTGATGTTGTTGTTGGGTTGGTTGTTGTCATTTAAGCCGAGTTTAAGTCTCGGGGATGTTGGATTTATAGGGGAGATGCTGCCCAAATTCTTGTAGACAAGTAAGGGCTAAGAATAAGCTCCCCAAGGGCATATGATTTACATTTGGTAATCTTTGACCATTTGCGGTATTCGGACGAAACTAGGATTTGAGTTTAAGCGAGCATAAGACGTCCGTAGGGTATGTAAAGCCTATCTTTCCTTCTTTTGGCATGTCCTAGTCCTACTAAGTTAAGATCGGAACCTCGGGGATAATTCTGCTCTTACAAATCCGAGTTTGATTTGGTATACTATTCATTCAGCGCAATTGAACTATAATCCTTATATTTGATTAAGAGAATGCTTAAACCTCCATAACTTCCGCAAATGTATCCGAATCGCTCGAAACTCTCACGATGACTTTATGGAGCCTAATGTTTGTAATTTATGTCCGCTTCGCCCCCGACTTGACCCGAGGTGGGCCCGCAAGTCCCGAGACTTCCCTTATTTGATTTGTTTGGTTCGTTTCCGTACGATATGAAAGGAAAATGTTCGCCTATGACTCCAAGGTCCGTTAGAAATGTCTTATAACGATATTTGAACGTTCCTCACTACGAATGATACTAAATGTCTACGATGTGTTTTTGAGAAAAATTGATAACTTAAAAGTTCGCGATTTTTGTATATTAATTCCGATTAAGTCGATACTCATTTTGAGTCTTCTGATCCTAATGTGTTCGTATATGAAATTATGTGTCGAGTCCTGGAACTTAATTTTGATATGCATATGGTTTCTGCACTACTCTGCTCGTGCCGATGATTATGACTTCATTCGCCGGTGCCCGGGCCGGTTTTGTGATCGTGCGCTTTGTGACACATTCGGCATGATGTGTTACGGTTTCCGAGACCTCGCCATAGGGCCGGTCGTTTATAGTGTTATGATGTGATATGGCATCCGATATATTCGATGATTTGATGGTGTGTGATGTTATGACGTGTTCGAGATGTACGGAGATTTGAAAACCACGGAGTATGATGTGTTGTGGCACCGCCGTCGGGGTGACCACGATCCCGAGCCTTATGCATGATTATTATTTGCATTCGTATACATTTGCATTCCGCACAGGTTTTGATCACACATTTCCGTATTTGTTCGTATCTTCCGACCCGCCGTGATTTGGATTACCGTACTCTCTTTGCTTTACATACTCGCACTTCTTTTCGTAATGACCCCCTTTCTTCTGGGGTCGCGTTTCATGCCCGCAAGTACGGACGCTCGGTTGGGTGATCCTCCCGTTTAGGCTTCCCATTCTCACATTTTGAGTGCTCTCCACCGATCCGAGCCCTCCACATTTGGTATATATGTTTTGCTATGTATATTACGGCCGTACATTTGTGACCGTCGGGGCACGGCGGCCCCGTCCCGTCATATGTTCGTATGTTAACTCGTCTCCGTTTATAGAGGCGTAGTCATATTTGTGGGTCATGGGTCCGGTTTGTTCGTATGTGATTCTCGTTTGCGCCATTAAGCGCCCCCGCGCATGTTACTATGGCGATATGGGCCCACATGTTTGTATGTATGTGTATGTGCGGGCGATGTGCATTCCGTTAACTTTGATTTTGATATGATGAGTTTGCACGGGCGACCGCTTGTAGCATTCGTTTCGATATTTGTGTGATGTTTGCTATCCGCTATCGGTACGAATATAATGTCCGTTGAATCCGGATATGTCCTAATATGACAATTTGGTTCGTAAGTTTGTTTGGGTGCCTAAGTAGGGCACCAGTCACGGCCCACGGGGCTGGGTCGTGACAAAATACTTCCAGACACTATTCAAACCTATCCAAATTCCAGAGCCGTGACGTACTTTCTCGTCTCTTCTCTAGTCTCGGCTCCGTCGCGTGCTACGTGGCCTTTATGGTCTCCAACCACTTCGTATATTCTAATTTCACTCAAGCCATTCCAGCTTTTTCATTTGTCTCCTACAACTAAATCTTTGGAATTTCTTGCATACTTCCCGTGGGTCACCCATCCTCCCACCTTAGACGCTTAACCTCGAAATTTTGGTGGATTCGGTGCCTTAATGCGGTATAATCGCGTTCACTTTTTCATATGGCCTTTATTACATAACTGAGCCGCCGAAGTTTCCGTATTCGAGGCATTTTCGTAACACTTTCTTTCTTGTGCAATTACCGTTTTGCCCTTTTCAATCTTCCATATCACCTTCACAAATTCTTATTATCCGAAATCAGACACCGCGAATGCCATCAATACCTACAGTATATAACTTCATATCACATTCTTGCCATCCTGAATCGGCTTGGCTCGGAATCGGTCAAATATATCCACACTTACCTCCTTCCGTCGTATGTAAGGCTTACAGATGGAATTTCATTCTCCTATGACTTGGCTCTATAGCACGATCTATGACAGAAAGAAGGTCAATAATTCCTAGATGCCCCGTAGCCTCCTGTTTATAAATGCGGCGCGCTTCACATCATAAACAGGACTCTACCGGACACGACTTTGCAGACAACCCCACGACGGACCTCGCTCTGATACCACTTTGTCACACCCTAACCTTATTAGTGTGTGATGGGCACCCGACCCTTACTTAGGAGCGAACCCTCGACTCTTACCGCATACAAAGTCACGCCAAACTTTTTATATCAAATAAGATAAAATACATAGCAAAATTTTCGCAATCTCCTTTCTCGTAGCCTTTAAATCGAACAAATCTATAATTATGCAAAGTTTCATTACATAACACGGACCGACATATCAGGTGATGGAGTCGCGTACAGACCGACAATCAATACCCACGACGCCGTGCCGCAAAGTCTCTAATATAAATCCGTAAATCATAACAAACAAACTCGATTGGGCAGCCCTCACGGAGAATGGAGCTTGCCATCTTCGCTCGGGACATCTTCTATAATAACTTGACTCATCCGGGAGTACCAACGCGGCATGAAACGCAGACCCCCCGAAGACGCAGGGTCGGCACGGAAAATGTGCGAGTACGTAAGGCATGCAATACGACGGAACCATATAATCGAGACGACAGACTAAAAGATGATGCGATATTACCTCAAAATACCGTACGTTCTTTTTCGTACACAAATCGTACGTACCGTCTCATATATCGAAGGAGTACAAATTAAACGAGTCGTCCAAAGTACGAAATGCTTATTTTACAATCACGGATCGCATGTCCGAAGAGGTGCGGAAATATACGTAATGCATCGGGGGGTCTCACACGTCGTACGGAGCACACGCAACATATCGTATGCTTCGGCGAGGGCACATATCCGACAGCTTACGGATCGTACGGAAGGTTCGGATAATGTCTCATATCGGACGGAATTCGTAATCGCGCAAACGTACGTAGCTATATCGAACGCATCCGTAATCGAGTCGATGTACGAGGAAGGTACCGGACGGATTCATAATCGAGTCGGACGTACAGAGAGATACTTTGGGACGTATTCGTGGTCGAACCGAAATACGGAGGCATAGTAGACAAGAGCCTCATCAAAGTCGAAATGCGGTAAGACATACGGTCATGATCGAATCGGAGGTACGGAAAAGGCATAGCTTATTCGAATATCAAAATGCATACCTTCATCGCAAATTATGCATATAACGGACCATATATTATCACGTACATATCTCGATATCGATCCGGCCCTCCGGTGGGGCATGGTAACAGAACCCGACCTGCAGTACGGGACGGTGAACGGACGGATCATATGCCATCACTCTGACACCGTCCCCATATCATCAGATCATAATATCATATACATAAAACAGATCCCGGCCCGCCTAAGAGGGACACGGTGAACAATGCAAAGGAACCCGCGCGATAACGGTAACCTCCCGGCCGGGACGCAAACGGAGATACATATACAGAGGCACGCGCACGATAACGGATCCCGGCCCGGACGCAGGGGAACAAGAATGTGGGGAGCCTTGCACGAGCGCGCAGTCGTGAGAAACCATATGCACGTAAATCCGTACTCGATGAATACGACACGTACCGACATTCAAAAGCTCGAAACGACTCCCCGGTTCTTCCAAATTAATATCGGGGATATGAGCGTTTGAAATACAAAAACCTCTTCGGACTTTTTAAGCGATCTGAGATCGTACGTGGAGAACATTAAGGCTTATAGAGCACACTCATATTAGAATACTCGGATCAGACTGTCACGACCCAACTAGGGCCGCGACGAGTGCCCGATACTTATACCGAGCACCCCTTGTCTACCATATTTCCTTTATTACTAAGTGGGCCATATGAACCGCACCATTTTTTTTTGTCGACATAACATTGATAACATAAAAATATACATAGGCTAGCAAGCTTTGATAATAAATTATACAGCGACAAGGATCATCGATGCAAAATATCTAACTGTACGTATCTGCTTACGAGCTCTAAACATAGTACAAATACACATATACATAGGTGAAGGACGTTAGTAATCTCGCGCGCCCGAATATATACACAAGAGTAGTACCAAAGAACCGAGGCTCACGGCAACCGGAGCGCTCGTGCTGGCGATGGAACTCTTAGGAACCAGTCCGTCTACCTGTGGAGACCGAAGCACACGCGGCGATGAACGTGGCGTCCACACAAGCAAGGGACGTCGGTACAAAAAGTGTCCGAGTATGTAAGGCATGGAAATAAACAACGCAAGCATAACCATAGGTATGAATAACCATATCATAGGATCGAGGGACACTTAATGAGATAAGAAAGTAACCGTACATAGGAATGCCCTTTCAAAGCGTATAGCATGCACGCTTTTTCGCCTTGGATGACATTTCTTCATAGACATAGAAAATAGAATCTAGGTTGTATCATATCAAGTCGTAGCATATCGGTCATAGCATGTAGCCATAGAGCAGTAGGGTCATAGCATAGCCGATCATAGCATAATAAGTCATAGCATAGGCGATCATAGCATAGTAAGTCATAGCATAGCACCGAACAATGTCGGCTCGCCCACATAGCACCGAAATACATCGGCTTGCCCATATATCCTTGTCCGGCATCCAGCGTCCGGATGATAAGCCCGGGACCGGTGGCAATGAAACATAGTTCCCTTCCCATTTTCCATGTATCCCTTCCCCCATGTCCCCATGTACATATACATATTTCATATACATATATCATATCATATTTTATCATGTCATGTTATGTAGTGTCATAGACATTTTCTTATCCTCAGCATCATCATTTCCTTCATAGAATCATAGTCGTCGTTTTGGTCATAAAAACTTTCAAAAACTGCAACACTTTGATTTAGAGAAGAATAAATATTTTAGAAAACATTTATAAATTTTTAAAAAGGAACACAAGCCTGGGAATCGATGAACTGGCGGTTAAAACGGCCTATTATTTAGTAGTCAAAATAATAATCCAAAAGCTTCTTCTAATTATAGAACGAAAATAAACCAAACGAACAATAAGAGGGAATTCGGGGGATAGTGGGCCCCTCGGGCCAACCGAGGTGGCATACACAATTTACGTACGTCGAGCTTCATGGAGTCATTTACGAAGGTCTAAGGGTCACTCGTTCCCATTTGGGCGCGTTGGAGACGTTTAAACAATTATTTCAATAAAACACCAAACTTAATTCAATTTTATTGAATGAAAAAGAGGTAATTTCAGTTCGAATTTCTAGGAATGGGATCATCCCCGAGGCGCGTATTCAAGCCTATTATGTCTAAGACATGCCAAAGAAGGAGTGGGTGAAGCCTACATACCTCTTTTCGCTCCTTATGCCACTCCAAATTCAAGTCGCAAATCCGGCAAGAATCTACAAATTGGTCATGTTTACCAAACATGATTAGTGCCTTTAGAATTGAATTCTTAAAATAATACTTCTGGCTAAAATTTGGGCAGCACCTCCCTTGTATATACTCCATTCCACCAAGTTCAACTTGGCCAATTTCAATCAACAACCATCCGGAATTCAACCCGGCCAAACTAACAACACATTATCAACAACCATACTAACAATTTCCATATTCAATCCAAGTTACATTATAACAACTCAATCAATATACTACTTCTTTCAAAACCTTCCAACTCCAATAAGAACATTATAGTTCATATGCCAACAACACCATACTAACAACATTATTCTCCATACATGCAACATAATATTCAATTTAAATACTTCAATCACAAGTCTCCAACCTACAACTTCACAAGATTATTATGCATTCATTAGCAACATAGTATCCACAACACAACAACAACCAATGTACAAAATAAAACTAACTCATTTTCCACACTTCAACAATTCTACACGGCTACGCACACACACCTTGCAACTCACACAACACCACACACATATGTCTACAACTTCTCCAAAACTATTCAACTTCCATTATTAACATAGCATCCACAACAATAATAACCTAACACTAGATAAAATAATTAAAACATGATTTCTACACACACACACATATATATATATACACGGCCACACCATAGTTTTTCTCTTCCATGGATTTCATCCACTCTTTACATACTACACATACAAAATCATCCATAACATATAAGAAAGAGTTAAACCTCACCTTTTTCTTCAATTCTTCACTTGGCTAGAGATTTCACTTGTATGAATATATGTTCTTCTTACTCCAAAGACCACTCCACCTTGCTAGGAACCCTTGAATTGGTAGGAAAGGATTTTTAAAGAAATTTTTGTAAATTTTTTTGGAAATTTTTGCACTTGGCCTAATGGCCTTGGAGAAGTTTCTCCTCCTTTTCTTGTTCTTCCACTCCTGAATTTTCTAGAGAATTTTGAGGAATTATGAAGACTTCTACATATATATATCCACAAGTCTTCCACCACATTTCATTATTTATAAATAGGTCCCTCAAAATAAAAGTATGGCCACATGATCCCTCTCTTTCTTTCTCTAGAAAAGTCTTCCATTTTCTTGGATTTTCTTAAAATAAATAAAGAAGACTACATGTCTTCCTTTGTAAGATTGGTCCACATTTCCTCATAGTTTTGTACTTAGCCCCACTAATTAATAAAAATGTGGGCATATGCCACACATGCCACACGGCCAACTTGGAATTTTTCCGGAATTTTTTCCTTGAACACTTGTGAAATTACCATTTTACCCTTCGTCTTCCTCCATAATTCCACGAGGCATGTCGCGAATTCCCTTTTATGCCTGGCCTTTTTCTTAATAATTCCGCTTCTAAATTCTTCATAAGCCATTCATATGCTTAACAAAATAAAGATGTGGCCTTGCTTGTTGTCCTCCCGCAATTGTCTTGAATTATTCGATCAGACAAAAATGCCGGATATAACACGGATTTACTCGTATCCAAATACACATAGTGCGAATACTTATATCCGACACTATACCGAGTACTCATATAGAGTTATCATATCGAATGCTTACACCAAAATACTTAGATCGAATACCTATGTTAGAACACATATATATCAGTAATATTTATTTTTTGAATACTTATATCGTAATACTTATATCGAATATTTACACTAATACTTATATCAAAATATTTAAATCGATCATTCGTATCAAGCATTTATATCGGAATAGTCGAACCGAATGCCTACATTCGAGTTACCGTACACTTATATCAAATTCGGAACAATAGTCAAAGGTTTCATCTTAATTATCTTACGGAAATAAGACAAATAGAACAATACAAAAATCTCGGGGACTGTGGGCCCACCTCGGGTCAAGTCGGGTAACGAACATAAAAATGTGGTCATTATGTGCCATTGGATCATCCTCGAAGATTTCAAGGCATTCCGCTTTCATTTCAAAAGTTACGGACGTTTGAACATTTCTTTACAAAAGCGTAAGTTATTTGTTCAATTCTACCGAATGAAAAAAAGCGGATAACTATAAGCTCGCATTTCTAAGAGTAGAGTCATCCCAGGCTCAAATCATAGCCTATCACATCTAGGACATGCCAAGAGAAAGGAAGGGTAAGCCTTACATACCTTTTCCGCTTCTTAAGCTTCTCCAAATTCAAATCCCGTTTTCTCCAAAATCTACAAATGGTCATGTTTACCAATTGTGAGTCGTAACTTTCCAAGAGTTCAATCCAATTCATGTTTGTCTACCGAAATTTCGGCAGCATTTCCCCTATACATATAGCATCCCTGAGACTTAGCTCGGCCCAATATATCAACAACAACAACCCAACAACACACACAATCATTATGAAACACAATATAGCATAACTAGTCTTCTTTCCAACATAAAGGCAATAGCTTTCATTCTAACTTCATATTTCCAACTCAATACCAACATTCTCTATTCATTTACTAATCAAGATCATTCCAAAACAATTTTTAAATCATTTC
>NW_026718731.1:0-29863 GCF_029784015.1 Lycium ferocissimum | reverse complement strand
ACCATATGCAATATAAAACAAACAATGTTTGCCAAGACTCGAAAGAACCATCCGTGGATAGATCATTTAAAGGAAATCGTACAATAGCCATAGATCATACCTTTCGGAGTCATACGCATTATGTCAAAGACAAAACCTTGGGGTCATTTGTACATGGAAAAATATATTATAGAACTCAATGGAATAGTCAAAACGATCACTTTTTAATAATCGGAACTTAGTCAAAAGTCGTACTTGCATATCGCTCAAAATAAGTCAATTAAGTCAACGAGGAAAAAAAAAATCTCGGAATTGGGGGCCCACCTCGGGTCAAGTCGAGGTGGCGTACGTAAAATTACGAACATTAGGCTTTATGGAGCCACCTATGAAGGTCTCAAGGTAATTCGGTTCCATTTGTGAAAGTTATAGATGTTTAAGCTATTTTTCCAACAAAACATAAAGTATTCAATTCAATTCCATCAATGAAAAAGGGCCAAATCTAAGCTCGGATTCCTATAACCACATGACATCTAGGTGAGCCACGGTCGTTTCATGCATTACAATTATACACCGTAATAGTCCCATTTGGACAACAAGCCATCATATATCATATCACGGGCATCCGTGCCACAACAACGTACATGGGCCGACGAGGCCAAAGAAAATGATATAAAAAAAAAATATAGGCCGACAAGGCCAGACATGTCTATCCACATACACGTGACTACGAGCCTCTAAGAGTATGACATATCATATGAGCGGGACAGACCCCGCTATGCCCATAATTATGTACACAAAAGAATAAGTACCCAAAAGCTATGGCTCCGAATGAGATGGAGCTGTGCTAAGAAAATCTCTCGAATAAGCAATGAATCCAATCTGTCTCCCCGTGCACTGCGGCATGACGCAGCGTCCACAAACAAAAGGACGTCGCACGAAGAATGTACCGAGTATGTAAAGCATGATCAATCATCAATATAGCAACATAATAGGCAACGTACGAAATAGCATATGAGGGGAGACAATAACATCATCGTCCTATCACTTACCTGTACACATCGTCTTCCGTATCACATAATAGTAACCGTACCCCTTTTGAGTTTGTTCTCGCATACATGCACTCATCTACATTCCTTTACAAAGTTTTGCACATTCGCATTCGCATCACACACACATAGTCATATCATACACATCGCATTTACATAGCCCTTACTTGGCACTTACATAGCCTTAACATATTCGTACTCTAATTGATGTCATATACGTAACTTAGCTCATTCGTACTCATGTAGATGTTATACATTATCACTTATTCTTACTCATATAGATATCATATATATAGCTTTTATATAGCGTGCCCGACCACGAAGGTTCGGTGTTTCACATCTACTTGGCCAACCAAGGCTCAAGGGAGTATCTACCTGGCCCTACCGGGCTTCAGGGTTGTATCTACCTGGCCTTACCAAGGCTTCAGGGTTGTCCGTACCATCTGCAGAGGTGTGCGCGCGTTTCGTAGTCGTATATATGCTTTATATACATATACATATACACATATTATTATACATATGCTCTTATACACATATTCCTACCCGGCACCACGAGCTCGGGGACTCATTATAGCCCTTCGTAGGCACCCATACATATAATAGCTCGTAAGCATCTTTAGCATCATTTTACTCTTGTCACCATACTAACATCATCACTATCGTTACCTCTACATTATAGACTTGCTAGTCGTATGAAGAACTTTGGTCAAGTAGTAGTACACAACATGGCTTGTGAGCTTATGAGCTCGGAGTGTCAACCAAGTAGGCACAACATACTCATATAGAGGAATTAGGAATTTGGCCAAGAATCATGCCTTATGAAAGAAGGGTTAGCCTTACATACCTTTTTGTCGCACTATTCTATGCTCGTACGACTCCTTCCGATGATAGCGTTTAAACCTTCATTAATATCATAACAATAGCCATTAGTCATTCACACTATTCACATTATCTAGATTTTTCTCAATTGCCTCTAATTTACCCATAATCATGGTCATAATGCCCAACTTCATCCATTCGTCTAAAGTGTCTAGTTCATGTTCTTAACACCATTTATAACACATTTATATCACAACCCAACAACATTCATGATCCAATTCCAACTATGCCTCAAAAACGTCACTATTCATCATTCACAACCCATTTTGCTATTCTCCTATAAAGACCAAGTATTTCAACTCCCAAGTACCTTAAACAACACATAAATATCATGAATCTTACCTTAGATGCTTTAGGAATAAGCCTTGGTTGCTAATACTCCTCCTTGAGCAAAACCCTAGTTTTTCTCCATTTGGATTTCTTGGCTAGGATGACCTTTGATGATTTCCTTTACTCTTGATCCACTTATTTAGTGTTGTTGATCCTCAAATATCCTTGAGAACTTGTGTAATAAATGTAGAGAGAGGTTCTAGAGAGAAGTAGTGAAATGATGAAATGAAATAAACAAGTCTTGGTCCTTATATTTAATGACTTGAAAAAAATCAGGCCGGGGTGCACAAAGGTCGTCCATGGAGGTTTACGGTCCGTACTCCACTTTACGGACCGTCCCTCGCGGTCGTCTTTAAGCTTAAGCTGAAACAGAACCTTGGCAACATGCATGGTGATTTACGGCCATGGTTTACGGGCCGTAAATCACTTCACGGTCCGTTCTCCAGTCGTATTTAACCATTTCTCGGCTGCGTAAAGTTGAAGTTTTGCATAGCGCCATTACGACCTCCCGCTTTACGGACCGTATACCGCCTTACGGTCCGTATTTGCACTTTACGACCACCGGGCGATTTCAAATCCGCAACTTTTCGTATTTCTAAGACTTTTCGTTCTAATCGTCCTCATCCATTTTCATGCATTACTAGCTCATTTACTTACATTGCCCATGAAACATTATACACTCGCACTCCTCGCACTCATCACTAGCTCGTCCGCTTGCGTACCAACGGAAAATTTTCCGAGGTGTAACATTCTACCCCCCTCAGGAACATTCGTCCTCGAATGTTAAAGTCTTGGGGAATTCAGTAAAAATTTCGCCAGAGTTCCCTTTATACTATAGCACTACCAACCTGTCACAGCAACTCAAAATATCGATGCCACACAGGGCTACAACATAATAGCATTACGAATTTGGCCACACACGACCCAAAAGCATAAAAAGAAAGTACACATACCTCGTGATCTTGACGTTTCATCTTGGCCCTCGTCCAAAGGCTGAAATAAGTGCGGGTGCTTGGATCGCATACTGTCTTCCGCTTCCCATGTCATTTCCTCTCGACTGTCATTCCTCCATAGAACTTTAACTGAGACTACCTTTTTGTTTCTAAGCCTCCGTACTTGCCTATCTAATATGGCAATGGGTATTTCATCATAAGTTAACTTTTCTGTCATTTGAACATCATTTATCGGGACGATCCTCGTGGGATCTCCAACACATTTTCGAAGCATTGAGACATGGAAAACTGGATGAACTGACTCCAAATCTGGAGGTAGATCTAATTCATAGGCCACTTTGCCCACTTTGCGCACAATCTCATAAGGCCCTATATACCGGGGACTAAGCTTCCCCTTTTTGCCAAATCTCATGACGCCCTTCATTGGAGACACTTTCAAGAACACCCAATCTTTTACCTCGAACTCCAAGTCTCTTCGGCGATTATCCGCATAGGACTTTTGACGACTTTGAGCCGCTAGCAATCGATCTCTTATAAGCTTGACCTTTTCCACGGCCTGTTGGACCAAGTCTGGCCCCATTAATTTAGCTTCTCCAATTTCAAACCACCCAATTGGGGATCTACATTTCCGGCCATATAAGGCCTCATACGGGGCCATTTGAATGCTAGAATGGTAACTATTATTGTAAGCAAATTCAATGAGTGGCAAATGATCATCCCAATTTCCCCCAAAATCTATCATACAGGCCCGTAACATATCTTCGAGAGTCTGGATGGTGCGTTCAGCCTGCCCATCCGTCTGTGGGTGAAACGCCGTGCTAAGGCTCACTTGGGTCCCTAGACCCTCCTGAAAAGATGTCCAGAAATTTGCCGTAAACTGAGTTCCTCTATCTGAGATAATAGATACCGAACACCATGGAGTCTCACTATCTCTTTAACATAGAGCCTAGCGTAATCTTCCGCCACATAAGTCGTTCGACGGTAAGAAATGGGTCGACTTGGTGAGTCTATCAACAATTACCCATATAGAATCAAACTTACGTCGAGTACGGGGTAAACCGGTAATGAAATCCATATTAATCACCTCCCACTTCCAAGTCGGGATCTCTATAGCTTGTAGCAATCCGCCCGGCTTTTGGTGCTCTATTTTCACTTGTTGACAGTTAATTCGGCTACGAATTCTGCTACATCTTTCTTCATCCCATTCCACCAATATAAGGACTTAAGATCATGATACATTTTTGTCGTTCCGGGGTGGATAGAATAACGGGAACAATGAACCTCCCTCAATATTTGTTGGCGTAGATCTGCCACATCGGGAACACATAGTCTACTCCGATATCGGAGAGCTCCGTCTCCTGAAATGCCAAATGATGATCCCCCTTTCTGAGCAAGCGTGTCTCTGCACTGCAGTAGCATGGGATCCTCATATTGTCGCTCTTTTACCTCCGCTACTAGCGACGAAACTGCTGAATTCTGAATAGTAGCTCCGCTGCTACCTGAGTCCACTACTCGGACTCCTAGGCTCGCTAACCGCTGAAGCTCACGGGCCATTCCTTTCTTTTCTGGTCGTACATCACATAAGCTCCCCATAGATCTGCGGCTAAGAGCATCAGCCACCACGTTAGCCTTTCCAGGGTGATACAAGATATCAACATCATAATCCTTCAGAGAACTCACCATCGTCGTTGCCGCAAATTCAACTCCTTCTCGCTTGAAGATGTATTGAAGACTCTTATGGTCGGTATAAATATCCACATGGACACCATATAAGTAATGTCGCCATATCTTTAATGCATGGACCACTGCGGCCAATTCTAAATCATGGGTTGGATAATTCCGTTCGTGTTTCCGTAACTGCCTTGAAGCATACGCAATCACTTTACCATGCTGCATTAACACACATCCCAACCCAACGCCCGAGGCATCACAATATACGACATATCCCTCCAATCCTTCTGGAAGTGTCAAGACCGGGGCGGAAGTCAATCTATCTTTCATCTCTTGAAAACTACGTTCACATGCATCTGTCCATTGAAATTTAGCTGACTTCTGGGTCAACCTTGTGAGCGGTGCAGAAATAGAAGAGAAACCCTCAACGAATCTCCTGTAATAACCTGCTAAGCCCAAAAAGCTACGAACCTCCGTAGGAGTTGTGGGCCTTGGCCAAGTCTTTACGGCCTCGATCTTTTGGCTATCCACGCGAATACCATCATCACCGCAACAACATGGCCCGTAAATGATACCGAGTTCAACCAAAACTCACATTTAGAAAATTTAGCATACAACTCTCGGGTTCGAAGAACTCCTAAGACAATGCGCAAATGATCCGCATGCTCGGCCTCGGATCTAGAATACACCAATATCATCGATGAATACAATCACGAACAGATCCGAAAAGGCCCGAATACATTATTCATTAAATCCATGAACACCGCCGGCGCATTAGTTAGCCCAAACGACATTACTCGGAACTCGAAATGGCCATATCTTGTCCCGAAAGTCGTCTTGGGGATATCTTTCTCTCTCACTCTTACCTCGGTGATATCCGGACCTTAAATCAATCTTTGAGAACCATTTGGCACCTTGCAATTGATCGAATAAATCATCAATCCTCGGAAGAGGATACTTGTTCTTAATCGTCACTTTATTCAATTGCCGATAATCAATGCACATTCTTAAAGAGCCATCTTTCTTGCGGACAAACAATACGGGTGCTCCCCACGGGGATGAACTAGGCCCGATAAAGCCTTTTTCAAGCAAGTCTTTTAATTGCTCCTTCAATTCTTTCGCCTTCTACGGGTGCCATTCTATAGGGAGGGATAGATATGGGCTTAGTGTCTGGCAACACATCAATTGCAAAATCGATCTCCCGCTCGGGCGGAAGGCCTGGGAGCTCTTCCGGGAATACATCCGGAAATTCATTCACCACCGAATCGACTGGAGAGCCGGCGATTCAGCCTCTTCATCTTGAACTCTCACTAAATGATAAATGCACCCTTTCGTGATCATCTTCCTTGCCTTTAGATAGGAAATAAACCTACCTTTTGGTGACGCCGTATTTCCTTTCCATTCCAAAATCGGCTCTCCCGAAACCGGAAACGAACCATTTTCATTCTACAATCAACGTTGGCATAACAAGAAGCCAACCACCCATGCCCATAATGACATCAAAATCTACCATCTCTAGTTCATGCAAGTCGGCTATAGTACGGCGGTCACACACCACAACCATGCATTCTCTATATACTCGGCTAACTATTGCCGATTCACCAACGGGTGTGGACACCTCAAAAGGTTTGATCGATTCCGGCTCGACTATAAATCGACCCGCAACATATGGAGTAACATAAGACAATGTGGAGCCCGGATCAAGCAAAGCATATACATCATGAGAGAATACCGATAATATACCTGTAACAACGTCAGGAGAAGACTCAAGATCTTGGCGTCCACCAATGCATAAATACGGTGCCGAGGACCGCTAGAAGTGGAAGCTCGCTCTCGCCTACCATGGCCACCGGACATGTGAACCTCGGCCCCGTAGGGCGTACGATGCCGAAGATCCGCCGCCGACCCCGACGGCCGGGTACTACCTCTACCATGAACCGAGGGGCACTCACGCATAATATGGCCCGGCCGACCACATGAATAGCAAACATCGAACCCGATCGGCATCGACCCCAATGCATCTTCCCACACCGGGAACATCGTGGTCCGGTGGCCTTGGCCGGCTCGAATCATCTCTCGACCGAGGTCCCGAATAGCTCGGACTCGGCCCCGATCGAGCGCATCTATCAAATCTCCGGCCCGAAGATCGTGGAGGTGTACTGGTCATGGAATAGCCCGAGTGTCTGGGGAACTGCTGCCTGTGTCCACCTCTGAATTCACCCGTCGAACCCGACGATCTAGCTCTTTTGCTATGACCCCTATCCAGCCCATGCTCATTTCTCCGCTGCTGCAAGTGTTCCTCTAATTCCCGAGCACGTGCCCGAATGCGTGAAATATCCATGCCATCCCGTAGGACGCAACAAGCATTTATCCATCAGATGTGGCCCTAGGCCTTTCACAAACCGGTGCACCCGATCGCCCATATCCGCTACCATGGCCGAAGCATACCTAGCCAAGGAATTGAAGCGGAGACTATACTCTGTGGCACTCATGCTTCCTTGTTTCAAATTTAAGAACTTATCGGCCCTAGCTCGCCGAACTTCTGGAGGCATATAATGACGGAGGAAAGCATCAACAAACTCTTGCCATACTGGTGGCGGGGCATTGGCTCCCCGTGAAGCCATCCAAACCGTATACCACTGGATCGAGACACCTCTCAATCTATACGACGCTAGCTCCACCGACTCGGTGTCTGAAGCATGCATCAATCGGAGCGTCCTCAACATACCATCAATAAAGTCCTGAGGGTCCTCCTCCGGCTTTGACCCAAAGAATTCCGGAGGGTTTAAAGCAATGAAGTCACGGGCCCTTGCACTGATAGCCCTATCACCATGCCCTGAGTTTTGCCGCTGAGTCTGGGCCGCAACCAACTGGGTCAACAGATTAATGGCCTCTCGCACATCTTGGCCCGAAGCATTTGGCGGAGGAGCTGGAGCTGAGGCTCTCTCGGGCTCCTCGCAATGGGCACTGTTTGAGAGGACTGAGATTGAGCCGCATCCTGGGGCTCGCTTTCCTCTACCACTGTTTGCGGTGCTCTTTCGGCCCGCTTTTCGGCCGCTATCTTTCCCTTCTGGGCCACTGTAGCCTTTCTCTTTATAGGCATTTCTGAAATACATAACATACGGTTAAGGAACAAGAATTTCTTACATCAAAGCTCTATCGCACGATTCTTATAAAGAAAGAAGGTCATTCATTCCTAAGATGTCCGCAGCCTCTCGTTTATAAGTGTGGCGCGCAACACACCCATAACCAAGACTCTACTAGACACGGCTCGTAGACACACCCTAGGACTGAACTGCTCTGATACCACTTTTTGTCACGACCCGACTAGGGGGGCGCGACGAGCACCCGTGCTATCCCCCCCGGTACCCCTTATCATATAACCACATGACATCTAGGTGAGCCACGGTCGTGTCATTCATTAAAAATATACACCCTAATAGTCCCATTTGGACAACAAGCCATCATATATCATATCACGGGCATCCGTGCCACAACAACGTATACGGGCCGACGAGGCCGCAAAAAATGATATAAAAAAAAATATAGGCCGACAAGGCCAGACATGTCTATCCACATACACGTGACTACGAGCCTCTAAGAGTATGACATATCATATGAGCGGGACAGGACCCCGCTATGCCCATAATTATGTACACAAAAGAATAAGTACCCAAAAGCTATGGCTCCGAATGAGATGGAGCTGTGCTAAGAAAATCTCTCGAATAAGCAAATATGAATCCAATCGTCTCCCCGTGCACTGCGGCATGACGCAGCCCCACAAACAAAAGGACGTCGCACGAAGAAT
This sequence comes from Lycium ferocissimum, assembly GCF_029784015.1. NCBI lineage: Eukaryota > Viridiplantae > Streptophyta > Magnoliopsida > Solanales > Solanaceae > Lycium > Lycium ferocissimum. The sequence goes on along the minus strand of NW_026718731.1, from coordinate 21,197 downwards.
GTACCGAGTATGTAAAGCATGATCAATCATCAATATAGCAACATAATAGGCAACGTACGAAATAGCATATGAGGGGAGACAATAACATCATCGTCCTATCACTTACCTGTACACATCGTCTTCCGTATCACATAATAGTAACCGTACCCCTTTTGAGTTTGTTCTCGCATACATGCACTCATCTACATTCCTTTACAAAGTTTTGCACATTCGCATTCGCATCACACACACATAGTCATATCATACACATCGCATTTACATAGCCCTTACTTGGCACTTACATAGCCTTAACATATTCGTACTCTAATTGATGTCATATACGTAACTTAGCTCATTCGTACTCATGTAGATGTTATACATTATCACTTATTCTTACTCATATAGATATCATATATATAGCTTTTATATAGCGTGCCCGACCACGAAGGTTCGGTGTTTCACATCTACTTGGCCAACCAAGGCTCAAGGGAGTATCTACCTGGCCCCCACCGGGCTTCGTGGTTGTATCTACCCGGCCTTACCAAGGCTTCGTGGTTGTCCGTACCATCCGCAGGTGTGCGCGCGTTTCGTAGTCGTATATATGCTTTATATACATATACATATACACATATTATTATACATATGCTCTTATACACATATTCCTACCCGGCACCACGAGCTCGGGACTCATTATAGCCCTTCGTAGGCACCCATACATATAATAGCTCGTAAGCATCTTTAGCATCATTTTACTCTTGTCACCATACTAACATCATCACTATCGTTACCTCTACATTATAGACTTGCTAGTCGTATGAAGAACTTTGGTCAAGTAGTAGTACACAAAGATGGCTTGTGAGCTTATGAGCTCGAGTGTCAACCAAGTAGGCACAACATACTCATATAGAGGAATTAGGAATTTGGCCAAGAATCATGCCTTATGAAAGAAGGGTTAGCCTTACATACCTTTTTGTCGCACTATTCTATGCTCGTACGACTCCTTCCGATGATAGCGTTTAAACCTTCATTAATATCATAACAATAGCCATTAGTCATTCACACTATTCACATTATCTAGATTTTTCTCAATTGCCTCTAATTTACCCATAATCATGGTCATAATGCCCAACTTCATCCATTCGTCTAAAGTGTCTAGTTCATGTTCTTAACACCATTTATAACACATTTATATCACAACCCAACAACATTCATGATCCAATTCCAACTATGCCTCAAAAACGTCACTATTCATCATTCACAACCCATTTTGCTATTCTCCTATAAAGACCAAGTATTTCAACTCCCAAGTACCTTAAACAACACAAAATATAAACGTATACATGGGGTCCTAGAACAACCCTTAAGTAAATAATACAATGAACACACATTCCTTAAGCAAAGGATGCAACCTAACCCGTGTGTCGCCTCCAACATACCAATGAAATAGTCCCTTCGGACGGCCGCTTCCGGCGCAATAATAATGATGATAATAATAATAATAATAATAATAATAATAATGATAATAATAATATTAGTAATAATAATAATAGTAATCCCCTTCGGGTGTTGCCGCTTCCGGCATAATAATAATGATAGCCCCTTCGGGCATTGCCGCTTCCGGCATAGTAATGATGATAGCCCTTTCGGGCATTGCCGCTTCCGGCATAATAATGATGATAGCCCCCGGCATTGCCGCTTCCGGCATAATAATGATGGCCCCGGGCATGCCGGTCCGACATACGTCTACCCTGGCCCCATCGGACATGCTGGCCCCGGCATCCTAGCCCCTTCGGGCATGCCACTCGTGACATACGGCTATCCTGGCCCCATCGGGCATGCCACTCGTGACATACTACTAATCCTAGCCCCTTCGGGCATATTAATATTAGTAATAATAATAATAAAATATCGCACCCCCTTCGGAGTGGTTTTTAAAAAGTTTTATAAAATATCACACTCCTTCGGAGTGGTTTTGTACGCACCCCCTTCGGAGTGGTTTTAGAAAAGCCTTAGAAAATAATATATCACACCCCTAAAAAGTTTAAATAATAAAATATCACACTCCCTTCGGAGTGGTTTTGAAAGGTTTTATAAAATATCACTTAATGGAGTCATCTATGAAGCTTCAAGGCAATTCGATCACATTCCCGCAAGTTACGGCGTTTGAACATTTTCCAACAAAATATAAAGATTCTAGTTCAATCGCACCGAATGAATAGTGCTCAATTTCGAATCGACTTTCGATGAAATCGAATAACCCCCGAGGCTCAAATTCAAGCCTAGTATACCTAGGGCATGCCAAAAGAAGGAGAGGGATAGCTTCACATACCTTCCGGACGTCTTATGCTCGTCCAATCTTGACTCCCGTTTCACCAAAAATCTGCAAATGGTCACTCTTACCAGTTACTATTCATGCAGGTTAACGTTTCAACTTTGGTTAAGCATTTGACTACCGAAATTCCGGCAGCACCTCCCCTATAAGTAGGACACCCCCGAGGTTCAACTCGGCTCAAAACAATCAACAACAATCCGGGAATTCAACAACATCAATAAACAACCATACTAACAACAATATGAACAACCAATCCAAAACACATTCCAACATAAGTAGTCTCAACATAATATGTCAACTTCCAATCCAATTACGCACATTCGAACCAACATGAACGTTTACATATTCATTCACTAATTTGAGATCATTTAAACATAACTAAGAGCATTTCAAGCTATATGTCCAATATTCAACAATTTCATCAATTTCCATATTCCATCCAAAATTCTCATATAGTCAAAACCATTCCAAAACTTACTAATTCATTCCAACAACAACAATCTACACACTTAACAATTTCATGATTTTAATATCATAAAATCACATTAATGCGATCTTAACTCTCCACATTCCATTTTCATGCAAACTTAACATAAACTTCATTTACATAATAATGATCACAATAACGCAACTAACACGTTAAACAAAATAAATCAATCACAATTCCTATATCTCATACCACACGGACCAATTTCCAACTTCATTCCATTTTCATTCAACTTTATTTCCAACACAATTTCCACAATAACCACAACTAAAACTCAACATAAAATGAATTCAACATCACTTCTACACACACTCATAGCAACCACACGGCCACAACACCCATGCACTTCACGGCCACCATGCACACACTTCCATATTTCAATGTGTTCTACTTATTTACATATGCTACAACACACACAAACCTTCAAAACGTAATTAGAAACAATGAAATCCTTTCCTTTTTCTTCATTCCACCAACTTGTCCAAACGACGAAACCAATGGATTATCTTTCTCGAAATAATTACACCACGTTGTAGAGGGACCTTGAATTGGTAGGAATATAGCAAGAAAATAATTTTTGGGAAGAGATTTCAAGGCAAAAATTGGGAGCTCCATGGCCGAATGGCTCTCTTAATTTTTGCTCCTCTTTCTTGTTTTTCTTTTTCTTTTCTTGAAAATTCTTGAAAATTCCATAAGTGTCACATGGCCCCCTTTCTATTTTATTATCAACATGGAATTAATTTTCCATGGGCCATAGCCCATTTTTTCCATCCATGGCCGGCCACACTTCTCTTTGGGCTCAATTTTTTTTTTTTTTTTTCCAAGCCCAATTATTTGCTGGCTAGTTTCCGTAATTCATGAAACCATTTCCAAGATTCCAATTTTGCCCTTAGCCTTCCTCGATATTTTTCACACCAATACTTCCCATGACCAACTTACATGTTAAATAAAAATCAAATATGACCTTATCTCTTAAAAGCCACAATTATTTCAAATTTCCCGATTGTATAAAAATACGGGATGTAACATCCTCCCCCCCTTTAGAACATTCGTCCTCGAATGTTCAACTGATCTCCTGGGGTGGTATGATACTCCGGGAGGATCCCTTCTTACAGTTGTCCTTTTTCCTTCATACTCGTTCTTGTTAAGTCCCACATAACATATTCTCCCCCCCCTTTAAGGGGCTCCTTACACGCCAACAGTCCTCACGTTGGGATACACGTGTCCACTAATTTAATCACCATGAGGCATCATACGCATTCATATGTGTATACATAATTATTATCAACTAATCCACAAAATGTTTCCAAACGTGGTTCAAACCTATCCTAATTCCAAAACCATAGCGTACTTTTCGTCCCTTCTCTAATCTCGCTTTCGTCGCGCCTTTGGGTGGCTCCTTTTATAGCCTCCAACCATCTTGTATCTTCTATTTTTTTCCATTTGTTTCTTGGATCAACATTTGTGAAAATTTTGGCATACTTCCCAGGGGGTCACCCATTATAAAATTGCTCCCACCTGAGCACGCTTAACTTCGAAACTTTGACGGAATTCAGTGCCTTAATGCTGATATAATCGCGTACGTTTTCTCATATGGCCTTTATTACATAATCTAGATCCAGTCACAGTTTTACAAATTTCGAGGCGTGTTTGCGTACACGTCCTTTCTCTTGCAATTACCGTTTTGCCCTTTTTGATTCTTAATGTTCACCTTCACTTCCATTCTCCCGATTTACATTTCGGTAATACTTCAATATTCTTACCTCATCCAACATGCCTCGTCCGCACCGTTGTTTACCATCGTACTTTGTAACGGTTGATGCCATAGGTCGCTTTCTTTATCGACCTTCGTCCTTTAGCCGAAATAGAAGGTTAGTACAAGGGACTTCGTGTCCTATGACCGGCTCTATCGCACGATCTTAGATATGAAAGAAGGTCAACAACGGATATGAAAGAAGGTCGACGATCCCTAAATGCCTCGTAGCCTCCTGTTTATAAGTGTGGCGCGCAACACACCATAAACAAGACTCTACTGGACACGACTTCGCAGACAACCCCTAGGACAGACCTGCTTTGTCACACCCCGACCTTACTAGGGTGTGATGGGCACCCGACCCTCCTCAGGGTCGAGCGAACCCTTAGACATTCGCGTAATAAAACTCCGCCATTTCGAAAATTTTTAAAGAAAACATGGGACTTTTCAAACAATAATCATTATCGGAAATACACACTCTTTTAACATTTACAAGTTATTCGCACTTCAAACGCACCATCCACGGGACAACGTCTCGCAAAGTCTCTAACATATGCTAACAACCACGACACGAACACTTTGACTCGGCAACACTCCGAACTGAGGTGGAGCTCGCCAATTCCGCGGAGACAACTTCTAGCAAGTCTTCTCTTCGTTTGGGTGTACCTGCGTGGCATGAAAACGCAGCCCCCCGAAGAAGGAGGGTCAGTACGGGATATGTACTGAGTATGTAAAGCGATTACAAATAACAACCACTGCTCAATTTAGAAGAAAAGAAATCACAATCAAGCTCATTACTGCAGGCCCTCGGCGGAAAATATAAATGTATACATGGGGTCCTAGAACAATCCTTAAGTAAATAATACAATGAACACACCTTCCTTAAGCAAAGGATGCAACCTAACCCGTGTGTCGCCTCCGACATACCAATGAAATAGTCCCTTCGGACGGCCGCTTCCGGCGCAATAATAATGATGATAATAATGTTAATAATAATAATAATGATAATAATAATATTAGTAATAATAATAATAGTAATCCCCTTCGGGTGTTGCCGCTTCCATAATAATAATGATAGCCCCTTCGGGCATTGCCGCTCCGGCATAGTAATGATGATTGCGCTTAGATAGCCCCTTCGGGCATTGCCGCTTCCGGCATAATAATGATGGTAGCCCCTTCGGGCATGCCGGTCCGGCATAATAATGATGGCCCCTTCGGGCATGCCGGCCGACATATCGTCTATCCTGGCCCCATCGTGACATGCGGCTATCCCGGCCCCTTCGGGCATGCCACTCGTGACATAATACTATCCTGGCCCCGTCGGGCATGCCACTCGTGACATACTACTAATCTCGCACCCTTCGGAGTGGTATTAATAATAGTAATAATAATAATAAAATATCGCACCCCCTTCGGAGTGGTTTTTTAAAAAGTTTTATAAAATATCACACTCCCTTCGGAGCGGTTTTGAAAAGTTTAAATAATAAAATATCACACTCCCTTCGGAGTGGTTTTGAAAGGTTTTATAAAATATCACTTAATGGAGTCATCTATGAAGTTTCAGGGCAATTCGATCACATCCAGGAGTTACGGGCGTTTGAACATTTTCCAACAAAATATAAAGATTCTAGTTCAATCGCACTGAATGAATAGTGCTCAATTTCAGAATCGACTTTCGATGAACAGAATAACCCCCGAGGCCCAAATTCAAGCCTAGTATACCTAGAACATGCCAAAAGAAGGAGAGAGATAGCTTCACATACCTTACGGGTGCCTTATGCTCGCTTGAGCTCAATTCCCGTTTCGTCCAGAATCTGCAAATGGTCACCTTTACCAGTTACTATTCATGAGAGTTAACATTTAAGTCTTGGTTTCTATTTGGCTACCGAAATTTCGGCAGCACTTCCCCTATAAATACGACACCCCCGAGATTCAACTCGGCTCAAAACGACCAACAACAATCCAACAACAACATCAATAAACACTACAAAACACATATGAACATAAATGATCTTTCTTTCAACATAATACGTCGACTTCCATTCTAACTTCACACTTTTCATCCAATGTCAACGTTTTCATATTCATTCTCTAGTTTGAGGCCATTCAAATGCAACTCAAAGATATTTCACCTTATTCTACAAAACATACAAGATTTCCTCTAAACCATAAGTCATCCAAAACTTCTAATCTTCAACATAAATTTCCATAACACTTTTTTTTTTTTTTTTCACTTCATTAACAACAATCATATTTGCATCTTAATGGCACCATTCCTATACTTACATAAACCACTACCACGTTACATAATTTCCTACAACAACTCAACAATGAATTTCCATGCAAACTTGGACCATTAAACCTTTCTTTTTATCGCAAACGTCACAACAACACAATTAACAAGCTAAGTAAAATGAATTCATGCCCTCTCCAACTCAACTACCACACGGCCACAACACCCATATGCACAACACACGGCCATGCATGCACACACCATAATTTTCATGATTTCCATTCAACTTCATTCATTCTAACATCCATAAATCTTTTATAACATAAGAGAAACAAGAAATCCTTACCTTTTTCTTGAATTTCCAACTTTCCGCAAACGGAGTTCTTTCTCCAAACCAATTATACTACGTCGAAGAGCGTCTTGAGCTCGTTAAGAATTCGCGAAGAACAAGATTTTTGAGTCAAGATTGAAGGCTAGGAAATTTTCTCTTTTTTTTTTTCCTCTTTCTCTCTTGGAGCCGTGAGCTTCCCTTTTTTTTCTCTTGATTTTTCTTTTGTTTTCTTGAAGTTTCCATACATAATGGTCCCTTATATTAATTTGCCACATGGAATTAATTTTCCATGGGCTTGGGCTAGCCATAATGGCCGGCCACTCCTCTCTTTGGGCTTCAATTTTTCTCTTTTTTTTTTTGAGCCCATTTGGCTAGGAATCGTATTTCGCAAATTCCCGAAACAAATTTCCAAGATTCCAATTTTGCCCTTGGCCTTCCACCGATATTTTTCACATCAATACTTCCCATGACCAACTTACATGTTAAATAAAAATCAAATATGGCCTTATCTCTTATAAGCCACAATTATTTCAAATTTCCCGATTGTAGGATGACCTTGATGATTTCTACTCTTGATCCACTTATTTAGTGTTGCTTCGATCCTCAAATATCCTCGAGAACTTGCGACAACGTAGAGAGAGGTCGGAGAGAAGTAGCAGTTCATAAATAAATAAAACAAGTCTTGGTCCTTATATTTAATGACTTGAAAATCCGTGCTGGGGTGCACAAAGTGGTCGTCCATGGAGGTTTACGGTCCGTACCCACTTACGGACTGTCCCTCGCGGTCGTCTTTAAGCTTAAGCTGAAATGTAAACCTTGGCAACATGCATGGTGATTTACGTCATGGTTTACGCTGCCGTAAATCACTACCGGTCCGTTCTCCGTGTCGTATTTAACCATTTCGCTGCGTAAAGTTGAAGTTTTGCATAGCAGTTTACGACCTCCCGGGGCCACTTTTTTGGACCGTATACCCGCTTACGGTCCGTATTTGCACTTTATTTACCACCGGCATTTCAAATCGCAACTTTTCGTATTTCTAAGACTTTTCGTTCTAATCGTCCTCATCCATTTTCATGCATTACTAGCTCATTTACTTACATTGCCCATGAAACATTATACACTCGCACTCCTCGCACTCATCACTAGCTCGTCCGCTTGCGTACCAACGGAAAATTTTTCGAGGTGTAACACTTTACATACCTTATTCGTCTTCCTCGCTTGTCCAAACTCAAGTCCCGATTTCCTCAAAATCTACAAATGGTCATAGTTACCAAACATTACTATAGGACTTTTAGGAATGCAATCTTAACTCAATATTTGTCTACAGAAATTTGGGCAGATCCTCCCCGTAATGCGCCATCCCCGAGAATCCAACTCGGCAAAAATACAACAACAAATCCGAGAATTTAACTCGCCACAATATCAACAACGACAACCACAACAACACCAACAACATCCACAATCGAATTAAGACACATTCTAGCATGAATAGTATTCTTTCTATATACAGGGACAACTTCCAATCTAATATCAATGTTTTCATATTTATTTACTAATCAAGATCACTCCAATACAATTCGAACTCATTTCATATCATTCTTACAAAATATTCACAAAATATACAAAATATACAAATTTTTCCACCAAAACCATAATTCATCCGAAACTTCTAATCTTCAACATACATATTCATAACACATTTCCATCTTCCTATTTCATCAACCACAACCATGATTCACATTTAAGATCTTACTTTCATAATTACATAAAAATTATATAAAAATTACATAATTTCCCATAACAACCTACAACCAATTTCAATACCAACTCAACCCGTTAAACCTTTATTTACGTCGTAACCGCCACAACGACCCAACTAACAAACTAAATAAAATATAACTCACCATCCCTACACCACTATGGCTCACGGCCACACACACCTCACACACACATATCATCATTCCATAATCTTCATCCAATTCCAATCATTATAACATGTATACCTCTTCCATGACATAAAAGAATAGAAATCTTACCTTTTTCTTCAAATTTCAACTTGCCGCAAACGTTGTTCTCTCGCTTAACTAATTGTACCACGTCGAAGGGCGTCTTGAACTTGTTAAGAATTCAAGAAGAACAAAATTTTTGAATCAAGATTGAAGGACTCAGAAATTTTTTTTTTTTTTTTTTTTTTTTTTGCTTGGCCGAATGGCCTTTGCACTCTCACTCCTTCTTTGTCTTTTTTTTTTTTCTTGAACTTTATAATGGATGAATATGCATATGATCATCCACTTATATTAACAAGTCACATGATTGATCACATGACCATTTAAATGGGTTGGGCCAAGGCCTCTTGGCCGGCCCACTTGCACTTTGGGCCTCCTCTTTCTTATTTATTTTTTGAGCCCAATTCATTAAGATCTTATTTTTGTAATTCACGAAACTAATTTCCAAAATTTCAATTTCGCTCGTTAGCCTTCCCGATGCTTCCGCGTCAACACTTTTCATAAGCAACATATTTATTGTCTAAAATCAAAATATTGTTCTACCTCATACAAGTCGCACTTATTTCAATTTCTTCGAATGTTCAAAATTACGGGATATAACAAAAACATAAGAACCTTAGTTTGGTTACATTAAAGAGTAAGTCTTTAGGAATGAATAAAGTACGTATCTAAGCTCGGATCCTAAGAATGGAATTACCCCGAGGCTCGGGTCATAGCCTAGTAAGCACTAAGACATGCCAAACCAAACCAACAACACTTTTAAAATTCAACTCGGCCAAATTCAACAACAACCAAACCAACAACCAAGCTACAACATCAATAATCAATTCAAAATACATTCTAACATTAAATACACTTTTCTATATAATTCAACCATATTCATAATATTCCAATATACTCACTTCAACTACTTACATTCAAATCAATATCAACGTTTATACATTCGATTCTTAATCAAAACCATTCAACCAATATTCAAGGACGCTTCAAACAATTCACACAATTTTCCAAACAATCCAAACAACTCTCCATTTCACCCGAATTCTCCCCCAAACCCGAGAACAACAAGATCCACATTCTTCTCTTCCAAATTCATGAATTACACTAATAATCCACACATTAGCAATGCAATTTCCATAACTACAAAAATTACATAAAATTCACATTAACTTCCAAATCAACCCATAACCAACACAACATCACTTTGAGTCATTTAAACTTGCATTTTTCATCCTAAAATCCATAACGACGACAACCAAAATAATAACGACGATTTGTTCATTCCCAACTACACCAAAGGAGGACCATTCGGCCAACACCATACACCTATACAAAGATGATTTTTATTCTTTTCTTCACACTACAACAATCAAAACATGCTAACTAACATTAATTCATTACTTCCAACACAATATACACATACACCTCTCAAACACCACCTACACAACTTCAACTTCAACTTGATTTCTATCATGAATTTCTTCCATTTTAGCACACTACAACACATATAAACCGTTCATAACACATAAAACAAGGTTAAAACTCACCTTTCTTCTTCAACTTCTCAACTTGCCTAAAGTGGTGGACCCAAGAAAATGCAGCAATCTAACGCTTCCAACAACACGGTCCACGTTAATGAGCACCCTTTGAATTAGCAAGTTTGTCTTGAAGAATTTTTTTTTTTTTTGATGGCTTGATTTTAGTCTTGAAAATTCATATCAAGCTATGGCCGAATAGGCTCTCTCTCTTCTCCTCTCAAGTCGCTTGATTTTTCTTGAAAATTCTAAGTGTTGAATGGAATTAAGATGACTAAGTCATCTACTATATGGCCATATATTGATCATTCATGTGGGCCATGGCCCACACCACAAGGTATATGGCCGCCACATGGTCAAGTATTTCTTTTTTTTTTTTTTTGGTTTTTCACATAATAATTCACCTTCCAAAATGTTACACCCCGTACTTCGTACGTTGGAATATTCTAAGTTGGTTGCTATGAAAGTTGGTTACAAGACTTTTTAATTTTCGGTTGATTTTGTTCCAATGCATAAGTCGCGTATTCATATTTTGTGGGAATGAAGTGTTATTGGTAAGATTGGAATAAGGAAAAAAATTAGAGAATGAAAGGAAAGAATTTGGGACCAAAAAAAATTATGGAAAGAGATTATTTGAAAAATAGCCATGTGGCCGGCCACATGTGATGTGGGCCATGGCCACATGGTTAGCCATTATTTGTATTAAAAACGATGACAAGGGATCATTTTACTCATCTTCATCTCTTAGAAAATCAAGAAAACTTTGGAGAGAAAGAAAGATGGAGACTTTCGGCCATGGAGAGAAAATTGGAAGACCAAAATTAACTATGGGAAAATTATTTTCTTTGTTTTCCTACTCTTTTGAAGGTGCTAAACAACATGAAGTGGTTGTTGAATCAAGCAAAGCTTTTGTTCTTGCAAAACCACACCTTGCCAATGAAGAACAAGTGAGAAAGGTAAGGATTTTATCTTCCTTCATGTGTTGTTGGTGATTGGTATGTGTGTTGATATATGGAAATGAATGAAGTTTATAAAAATATGGTGTTGTGTGTGCTTGGTCGTGTATGTAGTGGTTAGTGTGTAGGTGAAGAATTGCTGCATTTACGTAGCATGTTTGCAAGTTGTTTTGGCATGTAGAAATGAATGAAAAATCATGAAAATATGGATGTTTGCCTTGATATTGATGTTGGCCGTGTATGGTATGTATGTTAAGAGTGATGAATCAATTTAGTTTGCATGTTGGTTGTTGTTGTTTGGAATGAATGGAAATCATGAGACTTTGAATGTTGGTGTTTAATGATCTAAATGTGTGTGGCCGTGTAGGGGCTGTTTTGGAGGGAGCTTGGTGAACTAATTTAATGTGATGTTTTGTTTGTTGTTTGTTGCATGGATTAGAGTGATAAAATGTTGGGGTATAATGACTTATGTCGGTTGTGTTGTTGCGGGCTGTTTTGGAAGTCAATATGGTTCTATTATGTTTTCTTATAATTATGAAATAATGTGGTAATGTATGGAACCGTTGACGTAGTTTGTGAAATTGAAAGAAAGAAACGTATTATTGTGATTACATTAAGTTTGTAAGGTTTCGGTTTCATAGTATATTGTTTGAATATTGTTTGAATACTTTGTGGATTGTCCGGAATGTTCTTAAATCTTGTTTGGATGGTTGTTGGTTTGGTGTGTTGTTGATATTAGCCGAGTTGAAATCTCGGTTGGTGAATATATAGGGGAAATGCTGCCCAATTTTTTGGTAGAAAATGTGTTTGGAATTGAATCCTTTAGCGCTTCGTTGACGTTCGTATTTATTAATGTTGTCAGAGATTTTTGAGAATTCAACTTACGTTTGATTAGATTGAAGCAAGCCAGCTGTACGAAGCTTACCTTCTCTTTCTTTGGCATGTCTTAGACCTAAATTAAGGTATGACATGATATATGCCCGGGTAATTCCCATTGGTAAAATAAGAGGTTTAGGAATCGTATGTGTTGAAAGGCCAGTATCCTTAGTATGGTCGTCGTGGTTTGTATGTTCTTGATATGGTTGAGTTTGAAAAATTGTGTAAGCAATTCGTATAAGTTCCTTGATGTTTGTATCTTTAACGCGGTTGAGTTATGACCTTTATGTCTTTTGTAGAATTAAACTTTTAAGGTTTCAAAAGAGTTCTATTTTCAAAAGAATCTTGTTTTCAAAAGAGACTTGTTCCAAAACGACTTTGAACTCATTTAACGTCCGTAACTTTTGCATACGACCTCGAAAACGCCCCAAAACATAATATGTAAGTTCCTAAGACATCACTCTCCCCTACCCCTCGTAGTCGGGCTCGGACGGGGGTCGGCACCCGTCCGTGGGGCCCGCGGCCCTTTCTATGCTACCTTTATGGATTTTTTGGAAAATTTAATATTTTCTTCACTATGATTATTTATTTATCCGTCGAGTTGGAAATAAGGGTTTTATGCCCATGATTTTGATACGTAACCACGGTTTTCTCGAAGTTCGGTTTGAAATGTCACGAGTGCAGATTCGGAGAAAACTGATTTGACTATGATTTTGGATTTTCAAAAAAAAAAGGGTTCGTTTTGATCATTCGGTTGAGTCTCCAGTGATAGGTAACGATATGTGTGTGTAATTACTTTTCGATCTCGCTCGTGCGTTCGTGTTACATCTTTCACGGGACCTCGGCCGTATATGATCGTGCGCACTATGATATATTCTCGTTATGATGTGTTACGTTCCCAGACCTCGCCATGTGGCCGGGTTCCGTTTATGAAGTTATCTTATGGCTTATATGGCTTATGATGTGTTGTGTTCGGGGATACGGAGATTTGAAATCTTCACGGGTTATCTTTGTGTTGTGGCGCCGGATAGGGTGGCGACCACGTTCGTCCCACGGGCCTATGGACCGCATTTGATATGTGATGATGTATGATGAGTTTGTTCTCAGATGATGAGTTTGATCACCGATGATGAGGCGGATCCACATCGGTGCCATCGCTATTCCATATGATGTATTACGATGCGTTTCCGGTATGAGTATACATGATTTGTGTGTCGGATGTAAGTACTTAGATAGTTGGGTTATTACGACTTCGCTTTACGTACTTCCCTCTTTAGTTATGACCTCGTTTGATGTACTATGCTTTACATGCTCGATACATGGCGAAAACAAGGCCCTTTCTTGTTTGCGTTTCGTCACACGCGAGGTACCCGCGGATGAGTCGGTGGTACTAGCAGAAGATGCTCGGTTTAGTTGGCGAGCTCATTTCCTCGAAAGTGCCGCCGAGTCGAGTGCTTTGTATGGTGTTCGAAGTTATGATAGAGACTTTACGGAGCACGGTGTCGAGTGTATGATATGTCGAATTCCGTTTGTAAGCGGCTATGTAAGCGGGGGTGTGGTTGTATTATGCTACCGATGTGTTTGGCAAGCGGCTATATAAAAAGCTAAGTTCGTGTGCCTTATATTATAGGTCTTATACTATTGCAAATTTTATTTGGTTTGAAAAAAAAAAACGAAAGGCATGTTTGTTTTAAGAAAAATTTTCATATCGTGTGTATGTTATGTTTTGCGGGCCCGGGTGGTCATGAGTGTTACGTTAGTCAGCGGGTTCGCTCGGCCCTAGGTAAGGGTCGGGTGCCCATCATACCCTATCGGAAATTGGGGTGTGACACAAAAATAACATACTTACTAAAAATGGAAATTGCCTCCAAGTGTTTCCTTAACATTTCCATACCAATAAAATCATACACAACTTAAGCCTTTAAAACAAACAAAAGTCTCTACTTCATACCCCGGGATAGTCTTGTCCCCAACTTATCGTACTTCACTCATATTGTCCCGTTGTTTGAAATATGGGATATAACAGGACAAGGTATGTGAAGCTTACCCTTTCTTTCTTTTGGCATGTCTTAGTTGTAATTAGGCTATGATACGAGTCTCGGGGTAACTCCATTCTTAAGATCCGAGCTCGTATACGATTCTTATTCACTTCTTGATGTTAACGTTCTTAATATGGTCAAATTATGTCTTTTAAGTCTTTTGTATAGTTGAATTTCAAATGTTGCATAAAGAATGTTGTTTTTAAAGGATTCTATAACTACGAACGACCGTAACTTTCATAGACGAGCTCGGATCGGCTTTCGAAACGTTCGTAGGAGATTCTATAATGAATAAGGTCGCCAACTTTCATAGATGGACTCGGATTGGTTTGATACTGGCCGTGGGCCCCGAGACTTTCCCTTGTGTAATGCTAACAACTTTTGAAGGGATTTAGTGCGACTATCATCTTAACCCTCGAGCGTTGCTTACTTACTTTTCTATCAAGTTTGTAATGACGATTATGCCCCTAATTTCCATAAGATATTTCATATGGTTCGGCACGTATCTATAAGTCTAAAGTTCTATTGATGTTCTCTCGAGCGGCATTCGGAAGAAACTTGATTTGGCTACCGTCTTGGTTTTTAAATGATGATTCATTTTGAATATTTTATTGAGTCTTGGAAAATGTTCTAAACTGCATATAATTGCTCACGACTCCGCTCGTGCATATGGTTGTTACCTCTTTCGCCGAGTCCCGGGCCGGTTATGTATCGTGCGCACTATGTTATATTCCGGTGTGATGCTGTGCTACGGTTCACCGAGCTCCTCGCTAGAGGGCCGGGTTTCGTTTATATTTGGTGTTATGCTGTGTTATGGCTTTATGGTGTACTATGATGTGTTATGGGGATATGTCGGGTTACGGAGATATGAAACCTTCCGGTGTGATGCTGTGTTATGGCGCCAATGACGGGCGGGCGACTATATTCTAAGAGCCAATGCATGATTTGTGTTTTAATGAGTAAGCATTTTAATATTCTGGATATTGCATTTACTTTCTGCACTTCTGGTTTTGATTATGATCTTGCTTACTATATTTCATGCTTTGCATACTCGCATATATTCCGACCGACCCCCCTTTCTTCGGGGCCTACGTTTCATGCCACGCGGTACGTACACTTATTTGGATTATCCACCGGCTAGATTCCGCTCAACCGTTTGAGCGCTCCCTTGTTCTTGAGCCTATGCTTTGATCCAGATTCTGTTATTGTATATATGCATATGTTTATTCACGGGTACGGCGGGGCCCTGTCCCATCATATGATTCTGTTATTATTCTTAGAGGTCTGTAGACATATATGTGTGGGTTGTGGGTACTCACCGGTTTCAAATCGAGGTTCTGTGATTTGTGATTCGGACGTCCCCATGCTATGATAGCCTTACCGCTTATGTGTGATATCATCTCGTTGGAAGATGTGATCATGATCCGTGTATATATTTGTGACAGCTTTGGGGCGACGTTTCACCTTTCTGTTTGTATATGTTATTTGTATGCTATTTCCGATTAATGTGTGGGTACGGGTGCCCAGTTCGGGCACTAGTCGCTGCCTACGGGGTTGGGTCGTGACACTTTTCATGCATTTGGGTCGTGTGTGGCAAAATTTATACTGCTATTGTGTCGTGGCCCTGTGAGGCAATGTTATTATGGGTTGTTGTGACAGGATGGTAGTGCCATGTTAAAGGGAAAACTCTGGCGAAATTTTTATAAGATTCCCGATGACTTAACATTCAAGGACGAAAGTTCCAAAAGGGGGGAAGAATGTTACACCTTAGAAATTTCCCCGTTGTACAGTGAATAGGCCAACGAAGGGCATGATGTGTGCGATGTTTTAATAAGCAAGGAATAGCCTTTAATGGTCCTAATTAGATTTTTAAAGACATTCGAGGTAAGAGAAGGAAGTTGCTAACGGAAGTGAGCCATATGTTGTGTGTCAGACAAGAATTACGAGTATCGAGTTAATGGTGTTCTAATGATGCTTTGGAGAAAAGTGATAACTTCCCTTAGATTGGTATTGAGGTGTTAAACAAGTGTTAAGAAGGTTCCATAAGGATCGGAGATCAAACGAGTTGACGAGAACAAGTCTCGGTTAGCTGGGCAACATACGGCCAGACATACTGGCCGTATAAAATACACGGACCGTATGTCCAGCCGTAGGTTCAGCCGGAATGGCACCTTCACCGGACCAAACATACGGTCCGTACATACGGCCAAAAAATATACGGACGACGTTGGTCCGTATGTTCGTCCGGTCGCATTGTGAATTGATATGAGGGACCTCTCTCTCATTTCATTTTCACTCCTCAAGTCAAGAACTCTCTAGAATATTCTATCCACTCCTCACCCACAAGAACACAAAGGAAATTGATGATCAACTTCATCAAACCAACAAGAATCAAGAGTGTGAAACCCATTAAAGTCATCTAAGTCAAGAAATCCCAAGAGAAGTGAAATAGGGTTTTGGTGCTAGAAGAGTATTACCACTCAAGACTTGTTTCTACGATATCTAAGGTAAGTTTCATGGTCTTTTTATGTTGTTTGAAGTATTGAACAGTTGAAACACTTGGATTATAGAAGGAAATGGGAAATGGGTCATAAGTATGGCAATAGTGTCCCCTTTGAATAGAAGCTTGGATTGAATTGTGGATATTGGTGTGTTGTGATTATGAATATGTTATGAATGATATTTAGAACATGGAATAAGTATTATATGTGAAAGAACGCGATAGTGAACCTTGATCATAATTTTGGAGAATTGAAGGGGTATTGTGAAATGCGAATAATGTAAATGAATGAGGATTGTTGTTTATGATATTATGATTGTTGTTAAGAATATTGGGTAGTTGATATGGAATATGGAGGAATTCCTATAAACAAAGGAAATGCTGCCCAATTTTCTCTAGCCTTAGTAAGCACGTTCTTGTAATTGTTTAGCTAATGTCGATACGAATTCTCTTGAAGGTAGAACGTGTGCATTAAAGGAGAACGAGCAAGCGCTAGAATAATTAAACGACAAAGGTATGTGAGGCTAAACCTTCCTTTCTAAGGCATGAATCCTATGCATGATTTTCCTCTTGCTTCAAGAATTTCCTATATTCCGGAAGACTAAGAGCCTATGTTCATGAATAGCTATATGAGATGAGAGATACATTACGAATACAATAATGATGATGATAAGCTTAAGCCTAGAGATTCTAGAGTTCATAATATGATACCTCTACGAAGTTAATAATGTTGACTATGATTCATTGATGCTTTTCTCGTGTGCACTACCTTAAAATGTTAGTCCCTCCAAGGTGAGATATAATGATTATGATTACCCCATAACGCAATCGGGGGTTTACGACCTTATGTCACCCCGACATATCTATAGTTGCCTTTGAGTTTCAAAGTATGTTTTGATGATAAATGTATAATGATGCTAAGTAGGACAAAGTCATGATATGCCTATGAAATATATAATAATGTTAAGTTATTATGAGTATATGACGATATGATTCCACCGTGCCTAAATGGCCGGACATGTCACCGCGAAGGCGGGTTGTATTACGATTACATCAAGCGCCTATGGCCAAGCATGTCATTGCTAAAGCGGGTTGCTATATTTTCACCGAGACTCGGAGTCGGCAAGGCATGACACTACTAGGTGGTCGTGATATGTAGGTTACCTGATTGCCAAGGCTAACGATGATGATGTATGAATGATATGATGATGTATTTATGATACGAGGATGTATACGCTATGGTAACTCATATGATATGCTATGTATGATATATGTATAAAATGTATCCATTCAAAGAGTACGCGAGTCATGTCTTCATCTTAAGCCTTATGATTTCTCTATTATGTTCATTTCATTCATGCTTTACATCCTCGGTACAATGTTCGTACTGACGTCCGTTTTCTTTGGATGCCGTGTTCATGCCCACGTAGATAGGAGGCGCTCCGCATCAGAGGAGCCTTTACCGATTTGAGAGCACTCCACTTTTCCGAGGTGCTGATTATTCTTTTGGTACATATGTATATATACATTTTGGGCACGACGGGGTCCTGTTCCGTCCCTATGTTTAGTACTCTAGTAGAGGCTCATAGATACGCAGTGTGGGTTGTATGGTCTCACAAGTTTCTCATATGCGTGCGCATGTATTTATATATTATTTTGATAGCCTGAAGGGCTTATGTGTATAAAGTAAATATGTTTCAAATGAAAGTCGTTTTCTATGCTTATAAGTATAAGAAATATGAATGAATGCATAATGTGTATGAGTGAGTATAGCACGAGTGGTGCTCGGCGGTTAGCCCCGGCTACCCGTCATGGCCCTAGTCGGGTCGTGACACACAAGTAGGAACAACTACTAAATGACTACTAGTTAAGAGACACAAGAAAATGGAATGCGAAAAAATGGAAAAATAAATGCAATTTCGGGTCCGGGTAGGTGATAATTTGGAAACGGGGTCTTGAAGCCTCAATTGATCCAATGTATGAATTTGAAATAACTAAATTTTTGAAATTTCTATACACTTTTTTTTTCCCTACCTAAGGAATAGGGACACAATCACTTTCAATCAAGGCTCAAGAAATTTTTGAGGAATGAAATGAAATGGAAGTGGAAGGAATCGAAGCTTTGAATCAAGATAGGTACCTTAGAAAAGACGACTAGCCTCTCACCAAATATGGTCCGTGTTTTGATATACAGTCCGTATTTGTGAAATACGACTGACCCCTTGAAGTTTACGGACCGTAAAGTGAAATACGGTTCGTAAACTTAACCCGTATTTAAGGATTAGTCCTAGAGGTAGAATACTCAACTTTGGACCCAACTTTTTACGAGCTGATATACGGTCCATAAAGCGAAATACGGGCCGTATTTAAGGGTCCTATTTTCAAGACAGTGAGCTCAACTTGAGGATAACTTTTCACGTTCCACTTTCCGATCTACTTTACGGTCCGTATAATGAAATACAGGACGTATTTAAAGATATCTTCCTAAAATAGCGAACTCATTAGATGCTTCAGTGAATATTCTTGTACCTCATTTGCCTCGGGATTTGTGTAAGATTTTCTGAATTTGGCTGACCTCTTGGGACCCACTCAACCTTGTGTTTACCCCTTTTGGCTAGAAAAATAACTTTTCACTACCTTGACTTGATTTTTGAGGATCAAACCTTTCTTTTTCCTTTCTTCTTCACCAAGAACAAAGATGAACAATGAAGAACACTCAAAACCCAATGTGGTCCAAATCAACTCGTTTTTGTCCTAATTTTCAGATCTAAGCTCCTTATCACTTAGATAAAAAAGCCCAATACGAATCAAAGCTCAATTTTATCAAAATCAACTAGACCCACTTTGAGTTCTTCAAGTTTTGATGAAGCTCTAATGGTGGAAACTTTATTTCTTACCCAAATGGCTTCAAATTTCGTTTCTAGATGTTTTCCACCACAACCAACTCAAATCTAACTTCAAAAACAAAAAACGAAAATCACAAAACAATGATAGGATTTAACCTAGGGAAACTCTAAGAATTCAAAAACAACAAAGAAAATAAAAGGAACTTGGAAAAATTGAAAAAGAGGAGATAGAAGGATAGATACTAGACCCAAAGGATAAAATCTACGGGCAAAATTAGGTATATCAAACCCAATCCCTCCCAATTTGATTCAACCCTAAGAACCTAAGTAATTTGAATTCAAAGAAAGGACTCAAATGATTCCACAAATGAGCAACCTAATATGAATTCAATGAAACTAGCAATTCAATGCACAACTAAGAAATTACACTTAGTCAATAATCAACCAAACAAAGTATCTATTAACTAAATCACTCAAAATATAAATTCACACAATATCCAAACTAAGTCTTCCAAATGGATGAAAAGAACTATTTATACTAATGCCTATTACACCTAAAGGCCCTAAAGTGGCTCTTTTGCAAAAATACCCACATGGGTCTTCAATTGCATCCAAAGCCTCACAACTTGCAATTATGACCTCCAATTGCCATTCTAACCCTATAACTTGCAAGTATGAACTCCAATTTCAATCTTAGCCCCATAGTTGCACTTTTAGCCATTTTGCGCTTCTAGCCACTTTGCAACTCTTCCAATGCCAACTCCCAAACGTTGTAAATCCGCGAAGCTCTCCTCCAATCTCCTCCAAGGATCCTTTTTCATGAACAAGGCTTGCAACTCTTGAAGTTCTCTTGCTTGACTTCTTGTGAAAGGCCTTGTGCTTGTTGGGCTCGTATCACTTCTTGCATCAATACTCCACCTACGCCAACCCCGGAAGCATCACGCTCAACTTCAAAAGTTTTCTCAAAATTGGGTAATTGCAACATTGGCGACGAACTCAACATGGATTTCAATTCTTGAAACGCCTTCTTGCTCATCTCCCAAACAAAAGGAACATCTTTCTTGATCAATCTCGGCCAAGGGAGAGGCAATTGTACTGAACCCCTTTACGAACCTTCTATAGAAACTTGCCAACCCATGGAAACTCCTCACATCAGTTGCATTTTTAGGAGTTGGCCAAGTTCTAATAGACTCCACTTTTCCTTCGTCAACCTCCACACCATTTGCACTCACCACAAAATCCAAGAACACTACTTTATCGACACAAAAAGCACATTTGTTGATATTAGCAAACAACCTCTCATGCAACAAGACATCAAATACTT
>NW_026718730.1:0-13311 GCF_029784015.1 Lycium ferocissimum | reverse complement strand
TTTTCCCTTTTTTTTTAATTTTCTTTCCTTTCGAATTTCTTCACTTGAACAAAGATGACCAAGTGTCTTCTTTGGTACACTTTGGTCCCTTATTTATTTACACTTTGCCCCCTTTTCATTTTTTTTTTTCTAGAGCTTTCTTCCCTTTTTCTTGAAATTTAATAAAGAAGGCCAAGTGTCTTCTTATATAAGATTTGGCCCTCCAAGGATTTTTCTTGAACTTGTAAAATTACTATTTTACCCTCGACTTTTCTCGATATTACCATTTTGTCCCTAACCTTCCGATTATTTCCACGGCCCATTTTCCAATTTCTCTTCTTGCCCTTAGCCTTTCTCAATATTTTCCACACTACCGTTGTCCATAATTAATATTCCTAACAACTCGCACCCTAAAATTATTTTAGGACATAGTCTTGTCCTTAACTTCTCGCCATTGTCTCACAAAGATCCGAACGTACGAAGTACGGGCTATAACAGTTAAGGCTCGTCCCTTTTCCTTCTATGGCATGAATCATACGTTGCGATTTTATAAATGCTCACATAACGTCCTTATTTTCAAAAGTTAGAAGTTATGATTTCAAAGCATGATTTTCCTTCCTAAAAGTTTATGAATGTTTCCAAAATATCCATTTTTCTCCAAAATCCAAGTTTTACGATTTTCGAAAGTTTTATGACCAAAACAACGACTATGATTTTATGATGACCATGATGATGCTAAATATGAGGAAATGACTAGAACGAATATGTCAAGGATATGTTCTTACCATGAATACGACGATATGAAATGTTAAGCTATTTTTGGATAATGACTATTTTAAAGGTTTCAAAGTATGTGAAATGATAGGTTATGATCCTGTTTTATGTTCCCGTGATGTTATCCTTGATTGATAGTCTCTCCTTATAATTGTTCCTTCAAGGTGAGACATGACGATCCTGATTGTTCCATAGTGTAATCGGAGGTTGCCGACCTTACGTCACTCCGATAGAGATTTTAGCTTTTCTTCGGCTCTCCCCACGCTATAACATGATATATGTATCAGAGCCGGCGGTGGGGCAAACCCAATGGAGGGGCAAACCCAATGGTGGGGCAAACCTCGCAAGAACGTCTTCGAGTCCCGAGTGGGGGGGGGGTAAGTACAAGGCTTGCCTTAGGCAAATCCCGCATTGGTTTAGGCAAATCCCGCATCGGTTGTGTGCAAATCCCATATCGGTTCATGTTGTCCCGACGGGGCTAATGATGTTATGTGATTCGACAGTTATGTATGTATATAAAAGTAACAAAGAAGCATGCATGACTCCGCCTTAAGAGGCACTCGTACGTACGTACTATTTTACAAGACATGATATGTTCTAAGGCCCATTCGTTATTACTCACGAGTACGCTTTTTTACTATGTTGCTACTCATAGCTATATCTCCTATTATGTTACTATTCATGCCTTACATACTCGCACATTGTTCGTACCGACCCCTCTTCTTCGGGGGTCGTTTTCATGCCGCGCAGTACACCGTATGATGCGAAGTTAGCATAAAAGATGTTCCAGCGTAGTTGGCGAGCTCCGTTCGCTCTAGAGTATAGCCGAGTCAGAGCTTGTATGCTAGGATTTCTGGATTGGAGTTAGAGACTTTGCAGACAGAGTCATGAGTGTAGTATGTCAGTCCTGATAGTGGCGTCATCAGCCGAGGCGGCTTATTGTATTATGTTACCGGTCCACTACGACCACTACTACAGTATGTGATCGCAGTGAGAAAAAAAAATCGGGAGCTTATTTACGTTTTCTATTACTTGTCATCGTAAGGGAATTTTTGAAAGATTTGATATGTAATAATAGTCGCCGGGTTCGCTCGGCTCCAAACATGGGGTCGGGTGCCCATCACACCCTAGTAAAGTCAGGGTGTGACAACAATATAACTCTAATGAAGGTAGAAACGTGAGCATTGAAGGAGAACGTGCAAGTGATAGAATAGTTGAACTATTAGGTATGTAAGGCTAACCCTTCTTTCATAAGGCATGGTTCTGTCACACCCTTAATCCGATAGGGTGTGATGGGCACCCGACCCTTACCTAGGCCGAGCGAACCCGCAGACTTTCGTAATACACACAATCATACGGGCCCGCAAACCGCGTCAAAATGCAAGGAATTTTTTTTTTCGAAAACAACATACTTTTCGTCTTTTTCAAATCAAATAAAATCGTAACCACAACAAATCAAACACATGAAATTCATAACACAATGCGTACTGATACATCGGCTTACATAGCCGCTTACAAACGGACATCTCATACACACGACTAATCTGTGCAAAGCCTCTAACATAACTCCGAATACCATACAAAGCATTCGACTCGGCGGCACTCCGAGGAAATGGAGCTCGCCAATCCACCGAACATCTTCTCGCTAACACCATCTCGCTCATCATGGGTACCGCGCGCATGAAACGCAGCTCCCCCGAAGAAAGGGGTCAAGACGGAATATGTACCGAGTATGCAAAGTAAATTACAGAAAACGAAATAAAGTGTACCGAACGCAAGCATAATAGTCCAAATACCAACGTACTTACATCTGACATCCAAGTCAATACCTACACAAATCATACACACATACCGCGGCCAGGAACCCAACAGTAATATCACATACATGCATACACACATATACCGCGCCAGAACCCACGGCACAATATCACAAATATATAAGTATACCGCGGCCAGGAACCCAAATGTTAATATTACAATATATAAATATACCGCGCCAGGAACCCAGCGGTTAATATCACAAATATATAAATATACCGCGCGCAGGAACCCGGCGGTTAATATCACAAATATACACACACACATACATACATGCCGGTCAAGAATCCAAATGTCGTAATGTACCAAGCGCGGTCAAGTATCCGCCGACCATATCACACATACACATGCCGCGGCCAAGTATCCAGCGGTCATGGCACGACCGCGGTCAAGTATCCGGACAATATCACACATACCTGCCGGACTCGCGAAAAATGTAACAACAGAATGCACGAACAGAATCACAAGCAACCCAATACAATTCAAAACATTTACAAAGACTTATAGGTTATTCGAAACGAACCCTCATTCACAAAGCCAACACAATAGTCAAACCAGATTTCCTTCCGAGCGTCACTCGGAACGTATCAAATAGAACCTCCGAAACCATATTCACGTATCAAAGTCATAAGCACAAAAATCCTTATTTCAAACTCAACAGATAAATAGATAATCACACTCGGGGGGTCGGGAGATAGTCAGATTGGATTCTTTCGAAAATAGGTTATTAGAACCAACATAGAAGGTCGCGGGACCCACGGACGAGCGTCAACCCAATCCGAGCCCGCCTATGAAAATTTAAGTCATTACCCGTCATAAAATCATTTGTAAAAATGTCAAAGCAATCCGAGTTCTCTCTGAAAGTTACGGACTTTTAGTTACCAATTTTTTTCAAAAACACATCGTAGATCATTCTCGGAAAAATTTAGTGTCCTTCATAGTAACGAGCACTCAAACAACATTATAGACGTTCAAACGGACCTTAAAGTCATAGGAAAACATTTCCTTTTCATATCGTACGGAAATGAATCAAACAAACCAAATAAGGGAAGTCTCGGGACTTGCGGGCCCACCTCGGGTCGAGTCGAGGCGGCGGGCATAAATTACAAACATTAGGCTCCCTAAGCCATCCATAAAAGTTTCGGGCGATCCGGATACGTTTGCAAAGAAGCATAAAGGTTTAAGCATCCTTTTGATCAAGTATAAGGATTATAGTTCAATTGCGCCGAATGAATAGTATGCAAACTCAAACTCGGATTTCCGAGAGCGGGAATTATCCCCAAGGTTCCGATCTTAGCCTAGTAGGGCTAGGACATGCCAAAAGTTAAGGAAAGGGCAAACTTTACATACCGGCACACACCTTATGCTCGCTAAACTCAAATCCCGTTTGCTTCGAATCTACAATTGGTCATAAGTACCAAATGTCATTTATAAGCCTTAAGAATGCAAAGTTGGAAGTAATGCTTGTCTATAGAAATTTCGACAAAGATCTCCCCCGTAAGTATACCATCCCCCGAGAATCTAACTTCGGCTAGATCAACAACCAACCAACAAACATTATAACAATATCAATATTCAATCCCAAATGCATTCTAACATCACCAATTCTTTTTTACAATTCCATGGCATCTCATTTATGTTCAATTCATAATTGTTCACATATTCAAATACCAATTCGAAACCTTCCAAACAATAGTCAAGAATGTTTCAAATAATCCACTCGACATTTCAAGCGGCCGAACCAACACACTACCTAAAATTATCCAAACTCAACAAGAATAATGACAACATATTTCTTTCTTTCAACTTCATAAATCACACCAACAATTCACACTAACAACATTAGTTTCCATAAACACAAGAACACTATATTCAATTCACTTTAACTTCTAAAACAACTTCCCGACAACTACAACTTGAACTAGAATTATCAAACTTCCATTTCTCATCATAGATTCCATTGTAACAACAACCAAAATACTTAACAAAATTGATTCATCCCTTTCCATACTATACCACAACCACACGGCCTCAACATATAGTCCATATTTTTCATGAATTTCCCTCATTCCTACACACCACAACATACACAACCATACATAACATATAAAAGAAGATTAAATTCTTACCCTTTTCCAACTTTTCCACTTGCCAAAAGAAGCTCTTTCTTGCCATGAGATTTATACCACTTTGTAGAGAATCTTGAACTTAGTAGGAATACAAACAAATTATAATTTTGAATCAAAGTTGAAGGCTTCAAGATTTCTCTTCTTTTTTTTGTCTCTTCTTTCTTGCTGAAATTTCCTGGAAATTTGTGGAGCTTTTTGATGAAATAAAATGAAGTTTCGTCCCTTTTAAAAACTGCCAACGTCGGTTTTAAGAGTAGCTACATCGTAGCACATCAGAAAGGCCGTAGCGGTACCGTAGCGGTACCGCGGAATACCGTTTACTTCGTCGACAGTTCAGTTTGTAACGTCTATAATTCTCTACTCCGATGTCCTATCAATGAACGGTTTGTTGCATTACAAACTAGACTCGACGAACTTCATTTTAGGCTTTTAAAACACCTTAAAACTCCACATATACTATGAGATATGCGCCTCCATAGTTGACTTAAAAAATTCGCCTAAAGATTTCCCCCAAATTTTCGTCAAACTTATTTTCTTCGATTTACTTCGATCTCGAAATATTCGACGCACAAAATGCGGGATATAACATCCTTTCCCCCTTTAGAACATTCGTCCTCGAATGTTCAACTAATCGCATAAGGTCCAATATGTCTCGGGTTAAACTTTTCCTTCTTGTAATTCCTTTTACTCAACTTATGACATTCTAGGCACATCATCTCGTGTCATCTCTTAATCTTTAACTCAAACCCTTCCTTATTCGTTCCATATCTTGTTTTTTTTTTCCGTTTCACACTTGCCTTTATATTCTAATTACATAAATCACATCATAGCTTTGGCCACTTTCTCACCTAAGCTTTACTTATTTTCACAACAATCTTCATTATATTCACATTGTCCCGTTCGTATTCGATCTCATAGGGTAACACTTCTTAACCTCCTACCCTTTCTGAGTGACTTTATCCTCAATATTTCATACGCATCACAATGCCTTCATCTGTACTCTTATCTTAATCTCACTATTACCATTGGCACAACCTTTCAAGTCGTATTACAAACCCATATCTCATTCTCCTTTTCTTGTTTCTAGAAAAATTTTGCGTAGTTTCCTCCGCATTTCACTACCTCAAAACTGTGCACGGAGATACCAACAATGCCTCACAGGGACAACATACATAGATACATATTATATCATATCGCAGCCACACAGGGCTCCCAATATCATAAACTGTACAAAAATAACAAACATACCTCGTATGCCCAACTTAAAAAAACGGCAATCTTGACACTTTCTTGTTTACTTTTCCCCTTTAGTCTTCAGCTATATCTCAATCATACTTCAATATCTTTTTACCGACACATATTTTTCATGCCTGTGCTTACCTGCGTGCTTTGTACTTCCCAATATCATCAATCATTTCCTTCTATCGGTGTCATTTTTCAGCTGCAATCACAAATCAGGGTAAGGAGTCCCATCAATGTTTCAAGGGGTCAATTTTGCTATGCTTGGCCGAATGCCCTTCTTTGTTGTCTCCAAGTTCTCTTGATTTTTCTAGAGTTGTAAAATGATGAGTAGTGCCTTGTAATTCAGCCCACACATATATATATAATTGCTTGCACATGGCCGGTCATGTGCAAGATCCTCCTCTTTTTTTTTTTTTTTTCAATTTTCTCAAATTTTCTAGATTTTTCTTTAAGTGGAAAGGATGACTAATTCCTTGACTTGGTCATCCTTTGCCTACATATATATATATATATATATATATATATATATATATATATCTTGCAATATGAGATGAACACATATCCCCTTTAATGGCTTGAATTAATTGGCCAACCATGGGTGGGACCCACGGCCACCTTGGCTTTTTGGCTAGTTCATGAAAATTTTGTTTCCTCTCTTAGCCCTTAATTTTCCTTATTCTAATTTTACCCTTAATACTCCATACCAATACAAAGATGAATATGCAACTTATGCATTCTAAAAAAAAATTGTAACCTTGTCCTTAACTTCCCCGCCACTAACTTCGAATATCCGGATGTACAAAATGCGAGGTATAACATCCTTCCTCTCCCTTTAGAACATTCATCCTTGAATGTTCAACTAGTCTCGTAAAGTCTTCTAAGGATCTTGGGGGGGGGGGGGTTTCCTTTATCACCATGGCATGCAATCTCATCTACCGATTACATTCCTTCTTCATTTTCTCTTCAGCCTCTCGAGTCGTCTCCTCCCGGCTATTGTTTCGTCGCACGAACCTCGGACCCTTATAGTCATAACACAAGCACCTATGACTTTACGTCTCATTACAATAACTCCGACGGATCCAATGTACCGAAATCATAGGGTATAATATCCTTTTCTTCTTAGAAATAACGGTTCGACTTCCGCTTTAGCTTAATCTGCGCATATTCCCATTTTCTTGTCCCTTCTCTAACAGGCCATTACCTTACTTGTATCCGGCGCCCCCTTTGTGCTTTATCCTTCACTGCCACCTTCATCCCTCCTATACACCGCGGTTACTTGCTCTGTGGTTTATGCTCCTGGTTTTAGTTCCTTTGCTCCATTGTTACTATCCCTCAAATCTCGCCGCACAACTTCCCAAACATAAGGCCATGGAAATTCTTATTCCCTTATGATTAGCAATCCAATACCAATGCTCATATATTCAACTACTAATCCGCAACCATTCAAACAAGATTTAAGAACATTCCAAGCAATCCATACATGTTATAGCCCGTATTTTATACGTTTGGAAATTTCGAAGTCGACGTGGAAAGTTAAGGACAAGATTATGTTCTAAAATTATTTTGATGCATTAGTAGGTTATGAGCATTATTTACGAACGTTGGTAGTATGGAAATAATGAGAAAGGTTAAGGGTAAAAAGGAAAATTCGGAAAGGGTTCATGGAGAATGCTATGGAGGACTATATAAAATGGGAATTTTACAAAGTTCTAGAAAATTCGTGGAGAGGCCATGTTGGCCGTGTACTATATGCCCTTATTTTAATTAATGGGGGGGCTAAGTGTAGATTATAAAGAAATGCATGGACCAAAGCTTGTCTGGAAGACAAGTGGTCATCTTTGACCACTTTACAAAAATCAAGAAAAAAGAGAAAAATCTAGAGAATTTAAGAAAGGGGATTGTGTGTCCATATTCTTAGCTTGAGGGGCAAATTGTAAATATGAAAAGTATGTGGAAGACATGTATATATATACAAGGATGGTCATATTTTAACAGAGAAAGAAAAAAAGAAAATGAGGGAGAAAAGCATGGGGGCTATTCGCCATGGAGGGATGAACAAGAACCTTTGAGGAAAGTTGGTTCAAAATTATTTCTTCATGTATCCTAACTAAGTTGAAGGCCCTCTTAAGATGGGAGAGTTGTTGGAGCAAGAATATTATTCATTCATGCAAAAAAACACCTTGGCCGAAAGTTGAAGGAAAGGTGGAAAAGGTAAGACTTACTTTCTTTCTCTTATGTGTTATGGATAGTTAGTATATGTCATAGTATGGAGAAATAATGAAACTTATGAAGTTATGCATGTGTTAAGTGTGGCGTATAGGTAGTAGAATATGGAAGTGATGAACTAATTTTATTTAGTATTGATTGATGTTGTTATGAACGTTTTGAGCATGTTGTAGTGTATTGAAATGAATGGGATTCATTGAATTATGGATATGGTGTTGTGGTAGTGGGTGTTGTGGTGGTGGTGTGTTGTGTTGTAGTGAAAGACTAATTTTACTTGGTATGTTTAGAATGTTGTGTTGTGGATTTTATGTAATGAAAAATGAATGTTTAATGATGCATGTCAGATTGGAAATGTTATGGGCTGATTTGGAGCCTAATTTGATTTCAATATGGCTTCTTGTTTAATGAGAAATGATGTTGTTAGCATATGGAATTGTTGATATAGTTTATGAATTTGAAAGTAGAAAATGTGTTGTGAATGTTTCTAATTGAATTGGAAGGTGTTGGCCGAAGTAGTATGTGATGGAATCGTTTTGGATGCTATGTGAATTGAGTTAAATTGAGTTGAATATTATGAGTGTTGCTAGAAAAATTGTTGGAATTGTTGTTGATAGTTTGGCCGGGTTGAATTCCGGTTGTCGTTGTTGATAATTGGCCAAGTTGAACTTGGTGGGGATGGAGTATTTACAGGGGAAATGCACGAAATTTCGACGAGGCAGTAAGTGTTACCTTAAGATTCAACTTCTAAATACTCTAATTGACGTTTGGTAAATGACCAAAATGTAGATCGCGAACTTGGAACTTGAATTTGGAGTAGCGAATGAGCGGAAAAGGTATGTAAGACTTTATTTCCTTTCTTTGGCATGTCTTAGACGCGTAGGCTTAATTTCGCGCCTCGGGACTTTCCTAACTCTAGAAATCGGTGGTTGAGAATTTTCTACTATTCACTCAGTAGAATTGAACCCAAAGCTCACGAATAGTGAAAGGAAGGTCTAAACCCCTAGAACTTGCAAGAATAAGACTCGATTACCCTAAGACTCCCCTAAGTAATATCACGGAACGTATTACACGTAAGTTGTGTACGCCGCCTCATTCGACCGAGGTATGGCCCGCTTATTCCTAGGATTCTCTCTTATTGTTTCATTAAGTTTATTTCCGTACTATAGTCAATGAAGGTTTTTGATCATCATTCCGACTACAAACAATAACTATTTTAATTAAACCCTTGACCCCAAAGCTGATTTTTCTTCCTAAAAGTTTACAAATGTTTTCCAAAATATTCGTTTTTCTTCAACAACCAAGTTTCACAATATTGAAAGCCTTAAAGACTAAGACGGCGATTATGGTTCTATGACGATAATGATGATAACGAGAGATGAGAAAAGTTTGACGATCGTTTTTATAAGATTCCAAAGTACACGAAATACTGTCTTTGTGACCCTATTCTACGTTGTTCATGATGTTGCTTTTCATTGGTAGTCTCGCCTTAAAATACTCGTTCCTTCAAGGTGAGACAAAGCGATCCCGTATATAATGTAATCGAAGTTCCGACCTTACGTCACTCCGATAGACATGACCTTCCCTTGGGCTCTCCGCATGCTATTTATATAATAATGTATATATAATATCTAATGTTGATGAATGTTTATGTATACATTGTATTTGTGGGGAATGGGGAGGGCAACCGTGTCCACCGATTGGTAGGCTTATCATCCCGACGCGGGATTTATGGGAGAGCGTACGCGCGTCGTTTCCATATATATATATATATATATATAATCTCGATATACTTGGGACACTTGTCGGGGAGGGGGGTGGGGAGAGCCGATGAATCGGCGTCAGAATCGCGGGAGTAAAAGTCACGTTTTTCCGGCAAGCACATTTTCTATGAGCAAGAATTAAACATCAGTGTTCGGAATAAGGAAAAAAGCTAGGCATGCATGGCCTCCGCCCCCGAGTGGCATTTGCATGTGGTGTTACTCCTTTATCCTATGATCTTTGTCTATGTTTCCATATAGTTATTACTCTGTACAGGTTACCGTTTACGCGTGATATGCTTTACAACTCTTACTATGTTGTTACCGTTCATGTCTTACTCGAGACATTGCTCGTACCGACCCCCCTCTTCTTCTAAGCCGCGTTCATGCCGCGGAAAGTTCACCCGGATTTGATCGAAGTTAATATAGAAGATGTTCCAGCGAAGTTGGCAAACTCCGCTTTGGCCTGAAGTGTAGTCGAGTACACGTTCAGATGATTTTGATCATAGTTAGAGACTTTGCAGACAGAGTCGTGGATTTCGGGAGTCAGTTTGTACTATGATACGAGTTTTGTACAATTACATGTTTTATTTGATTTAAAGGTAACAAAAGAATGTTTCGGTAATCTTATTATGTATACTTGACTTAGAGATTCAAAAAAAAATTCACGCGGTAAAAGTCAGTGGGTTCGCTCGGCTCCGGTTACGGGGAAATGGTGCCCATCACACCCTAGTAGAGTCGGGGTGTGACAATATAAATCAGAATATCATGGAGCAATCAAAACGTTGTTCTATAATAGCCAAAATCATAAGCAAAGGTCTTTTCCCGACATTATACAAAGATAAGTGTATTAGGGCAAACGAAGAAGTCTCGGGGCTAGTGGGCCCACCTCGGGTCAAGTCGGGTGGCGGACAAAAATTACGAACATCGAATTCTATGGAGTCATCATGCGAAATTTCAAAACATTCTATCACATTTGTGCAAATTATGGATATTCGGATAGTTTTCCAACAAAACATAAGAATTATAATTCAATTACATTGAATGAATAGTGCCTAGAATCGTACTCGGATTTCGATGAAACGCACTGCCCCGAGGCGCAAATCTCAACCTAGTATGTCTAGGACATGCCAAAAGAAGAAAGGGGATAGCTTCACATACCTTTTTCACTTCTTACGCTCGCCCAAACTCAAATCCCGTTTGCTTCAAAATCTACAATTGGTCATAGTTGCCAAATGTAAGTTTCAAGATTTTAAGCATTCAAACTTAAATCCATATTTTTCTACCAAAATTTCGCGCATTTCAGATTTAAATTCAACATCCCCGAGACTTAGCTCGGCCATAATATCAACAACAACAACCACAACAATATCAACAATATCAATAATCAACCGAAAAAACATTTCTAATACAAATAGTCTTTTTCCAACATAATGCAACAACTTCTATTCTTAACTTCACATTCCCAACTAACTTCAATATTTTCATATTTACTTACTAATTTGAGATCATTCGACTTAGGCCAAAAAAAGTATTTCAAGCCATATATCCAATATTCAACAATTCCATCAATTCCATATTCCACTCAAAATTCCTACATATGCAACAAAACCATCACAACACATTTTCTACTTACAAATTCATAACCAACAACAATAATCCACACTTTGACAACTTCATTTCCATAATATCATAAAGCCATTCTAACATAACATAATCTTCTACAATCAACTTCAATGCCAAATTAAACCATCTAGCCTTCCTTTACATTATAAGGATCACAACAACACAATTAACATACTAAACAAAATTAATCTATTTCCATTCTACCAACCCATACCACACGGCCAACATGCCAATTTGCCAACTTCATCCAATTTTCATTCCACTTTCATTTCCAATACAAATTCCACAATAACCACAACTAAAACACAACATAAAAAATTCAACTCATCCCCTAACTATACAACATAGCACATATACGGCCACATGCACACACATGCACCCACTTTGCAAACTTCCATATTTCTATATATTCTACTCATTTCCATATACTACAACACAAACAAAACTTCATAACATAAATAAAAAGTGTGAATTAATTTTACCTTTTTCTTCCAACTTCTTCACTTGACTAAGGTACTAATTCTTGATGAAACAAGCACCCTATCTTCCAAAATAACTACACCAAGTTGTAGAGACCCTTTAAATTCGTAGAATACCACAAGAAAATAATTTTTGGAACAATATTTCAAAGGCAAAATCATAGACATGGCCGAATGGCCTCTTTGTTTGCTCTTTCTTTCTTTGTTTTTCTCCTTCTAAGTTTGTCTTGAAAACTCTATGGGATTATGATCAATATATATCCTTTTATTAATTCATCAGCATTTGGGTTAATTTTTTCCCTTTGGGGCCTTTATAATGGACCATGGCAGGCCCCCTTTTTCTTTTTTTTTTTTTTTTAGCCCAAACAATTATGGATCCCATTTTTTTTTGAATTTCCCAAAAAAATTCCCCCAAAAATTTCCCAATTTTGCCTAGCCCTTTCCCCACGCTTCCCCCCACACTTCTCATAAACAACAAAATTATCCCAAAAAAATCAAAATATGGCCTTTTTCCTTATAAATCAATTTTCCAAAAATTTTTAATATGTAAAAACGGGGGTATAACAATATATTATATATATTGCGCACGCCCACCCGGTTGGGGACGGAAACCCCGAGCCTTGGTAGGGCTAGGTATGAATGACCCCGAGCCTTTTTAGGCCAAGTTGAGCCCTTAACCTTTTTTGGAAAACTATTTCATATTTTGGATTTTATAAAAAATTGAATAGTATATGAATACGAATATGCTATAATCAAAAAGGATACGAAAAAGTAAATGAGTAAAGGGTATGAATATGGATATGGATATGGATGTATGTGCCAATCACGCCTTGAAATGGAAAATTTTAAAATGAAAAACAAGTAAGTTTTTGGCGGGGGAATTATCCTCCCATCTTTGCTTTTTTCTTATGTTTTATTATGCTTCTATAATGATGTTGATCATACTTTTTCATACCAAGGCAAACCCCTTGTGGGCGTCCTTTTTTGGTGGGGGGCCGGCCCTGCCCGCAGTGGCCCGTAAAAGGTTGATCCATGGTTTTCTGGGGGACTGATAAAAAGGGGCTCCTTTCATTCGGGGCAGAAAATTTTGGGATTTATTCTTTTTAAAATTTTTTTGGGTTGGCGGGGTCCCCCCCCGCCTATGTGATATGACATACCCCCTTTGAGGGTCGTAGACAAAAGGGATAGGTTAGAAAGGTTTTCCTTGTGATATTTTTGGGTATCATTTTTTTAGCCTTTGGGTTTTGCATTTGATAGGGGATTGTTAATGATGATATATAA
>NW_026718729.1:0-15952 GCF_029784015.1 Lycium ferocissimum | reverse complement strand
TAACAATAACTATTCTACGAGAAAATGAAAATATCACACATGCCAATACAGGCTCAAGAATCAAGCACATCGAAGGGGTGACCGTAGAGGTTCCCGTGTCACACCGCACCGCACCAAAATATGAATTTCAACGGTGGCTATCCTTCCTCCTGAATAGCTAGGCATAATCACACCCTAGGTAGCGAACCCGAAGGTGGTCACTCTTCCTACCGAATAGCTAGGCATTATCACACTAGGATCTATAGTGGCTACTCTTCCTCCCGAGTTGCTAGGCCAAACACAACAACAAGGTTCATAGTATAAAAGTCGATTCACAGTTTGTCTCAAAGTAGTCACACCATCAAATAGAATTAAATTTCATTATGCCATTACGAAAATCCATAATTTCAAAGATAATCTTGAAAACGTTTCCACTTCTTTAAACAAGATTCCTTTGTCTTAGTTTCTTTGTAAAATCATCAATACCAACAATTAACCATCATCACTGATCATCTCTTATAGAAGAAAACGATTATGATTTCATATACGTATATAGAGGATAATACAATCAAGGTTTAATGTGGGCTTGCCCCCTCATGCACACCAACCACAAGCAAAGACATGAATTAGGTTTTTGCATGAGAAGTTATTCTTTTTGCATGATAAAGAACCTTTGAGAAGAAAACATCTATCCATGATGAGGTTTTTAAAAGAGAGTCATACCTTAGTATCTTAAACAAAGTTTAACAATTCACTTTTCTAGTGAAGAACACCCAAACCTTAGCTTGAATTACTTTAGGAAGAATTATGTTGCAAACCCTAGGTTTTAGTCACAAAAATCATGTTAAGAATCATGGGTTTGATGTTAGGATTGATAATCAATGATTAAGATGTTCTTACCTTAGTGTTGGAGCACTAGAGAGATATTTTCGTCCTTAGGGCTTTTGAGAGTGAAAAAAATGGAAGAAAAACTAAAATTTTGCATCTTATATAATTTTAGCCCGTCAGGGACAATCGACGGTACAAACGACGGAGCGTCGAACAGATCGACGGAGCATCGATCTGCTCCGTCGAATGGTCTTTGTGCTAGGTCAATTCTACGGTACAAACAACGGAGTGTCGAACAGATCAACAGAGCGTCAATCTGCTGTGCCAAAGTCATGAAATTTCCAGTGAGCAACTTTCTCTACCTTAGTTTCTACGGTGCAAAGGACGAAGCGTCGAACAAATCGACGGTACAAAGGATGACCGTCAAACCTCCTTTTTGTGAAACTGCAGTGAATTTTCATTTTGACCATCTCCTCTTGGGTTTTTAGCCAAAAGTCATGCATGTAACCCAACATATAAGGTTCCAAAGGACTCATACAATGCTTTCACAGCCTACACGGATTTACGTGATGTTACAGTTTTGAAGTAAAGCAAAAACCTAAATTTAAGTTCACGAAGTCTAGTTTCTAACGCAATAAATCGCTCGTCAATACGATGCCGGAGTAGAGAATTATGAACGTTATAAGTTAGGCTGGTAGTGCCCGACACGCGCAGCTACAGTACGCGACACTCGTGCTACAGTGCGCGGAAAGCTCTAGGTCGGTGCCAACCGACCCTAGAACATTATAAAAGGGGTTTACCCCTATTTCTTCATCCAAAACCTCCCCAAACCTTCCCTAACCCTCTAGATCCTTCCTTCAACTTCCACAACATACATGAATATTCCTACAAGTCTATATGACAATTTTGGTCATTTTTATTTCATTTTTAACATAGCTCCGAGTCCTAGGAAGTCCTAGAAACCTCTCCAAACATATTCCAACATATTTCCAAGCCTAAACCGAGAATCAAAGGGAAGATTAAAGTGGTTAAGGGTTCCAAGTGAGGTCTACATGTTATATCTCGCATTTTGTACGCTGGGATATTCCGAGTTAATGGCGAAAAGTTAAGGACAAGGCTAGCTTCCGACTTTGTTTTAAGGTACAAGTTGGTTATGATTTTATTGGATGGAAATATTAAGGAAAATTTGGGGTTAAGAATTAATTTTGGAAAGTTAAGAGTTCATGAAATTAAAGGCCAAGGTGGAATGGGCCATAGGGCCACATGTGTTTATTATTTATAGAAGTATAAGATGATAATTAAATCATCTTTACCATTTCATTCAAGAAAATTCAAGAAAACTTCTAGAAAATTGAGAAAAAAAAAGAAAGAAAAGAGAGGAGAAACATACACACGACCGGCCATGTGCATGCAATTATATATATATATATATATATATATATATATGTATATATATATATATGTATAAGTTATGAGGAAATAAGACAATTCATCATTTTAAACTTGGAAAATTCATGAAGCTTGGAGAGAGAAAAGAGGGGCAACATTCGGCCATGGTGGCCGAACATGGCACCATGGAAAGAGACCAAGAAAAATTATTTTTCTTCTAGTGTTCCCACCAAATGGAAGGTCCTCTATCATATGGAGTAGTTGTTGGAAGAAGAAAACCATTTGTTTTACAAGGAGCAAAGCTTGGCCGAGGAAGAACATGAATGGAGAAGGTATGGTTCAATCTTATTTTTCATGTTTCATGGATAATTTGAGCATGTTGTGATATGTAGAAATGAATGAGATACATGGAAGTGTGATGTTGAGATGTAGCCGTGTGTATGTGTGTGTTTGACCGTGTACGTAGTAGAGTTGTGTTGGAATAATGAATTAATGGTGTTCAACATGTTTGTGTGTTGTTGTAATGTGTAGAAGATGAATGAAACTCATAAAGTATTGGAGTTGAGGTTGGGTCCGAATATGGGCTGAATTGGTATAGGCATGTTGAACTAATTTAATGTAGTATTTTGGTTGTTGTTTGTTGTGGATTATGTGATGAAAATGGAGGTTTGATCACTTAAATGGAAGTCGTAATTGTTGTGGGCTGATTTAGAACATAATGTGATTTTAATATAGATTCTTGTATTGATGGAAATGATGTTGCTAACATATGGAATTGTTGATATAGTTTATGAAATTAAAAGAGAGGAATGTGTTGTTATTGTTCTTGTTGAGTTAGAAGGTTTCGGGCAAGATTGGATGTTGGTTTGGACATCTTAAATTGCCTATCGATATTGTTATTATGATTGTTGGTTTGGTTGTTGTGCTTTGGCCGAGTTGAATTCTCGGGGATGTCGAAATTATAGGGGAAATCTTTGCGAAATTTTACGTAGACAAAGTGTTACTTTGGTATTGGATGCTTAAGCGCTCATGGCTAATGGTTGATACCTAATGACGTTATTGTAGATGGGAAGAAGTCGGGACGTAAGTTTGGATTAGCCTAAGGAGCGGCTAAGGTATGTTAAGGCTCGTCCCTTTCTTTCAAAGGCATGATTCTTAGATTATGATTTCATAAATACTTCCATAACTTTATTGTTTCAAAAGTCTTGCTTTCAAAAGAATTGTGTTCCTAAACGATTCCGAAACTACGAACGACCGTAACTTTCACATACGGTCTCGGATTGCCATGAAACATTCGTAGAAGTCTCTATAACGAGTAATAATCTTTAACTTTCATAGGCGGGCTCGGATCGGGTTGACGCTCGTCCGGGGGCCCCGTGACTTTCCTTTGTTGGTTCTAACGACCTATTTTCGAAAGAATTCTGAAATGTCTGTATCTTTCCAAAATGGAGGTTTATGACTCCGTAAGTTTTCATGACAACTCGATGGATATGTTTTACAATGACAACGATGATGTCAAAAATGAGAATATTTCCCTACGATGAATATGATGATGATGATTCCATGATTAAAGGTTCCAAGTTTATGATTTCAATGACGATATGAGAATGTTGAGCTATTTCTTGATTTCTCAATTTTAGTCATGAATGATGACTATTTTTAAAGATTCCGAAGTATATGAATGGATGCCTTATGATCCTATTTTTATGTTTTCTCGTGAAGTTATTCTTCATTGACAGTCTCACCTTATAATAATCGTTCCTTCAAGGTGAGACAAAGCGACCATGATTATTCCATAATACAATCGGAGGTTACCGACCTTACGTCACTCCGATAGATACATGACTTTCTTTGGGCTCTCATGCATGCTACTTATATGATATATGATATATGATATATGATATATGTATATGTATATGTATATGGGGAATATGGGAAAGGGCGAGAGCGTTATATACGCGTAACCACCTGATCAGTTGGTATAATATGACATGATACCGTCCCGGACGCGGGATGCCCGGACGCGGGATATGTGGTTATGGATCGGGCCGTACGTTCCTCGGCACTAACTTATATGGATCGGGCCGTACGTTCCTCGGCACTAACTTATATGGATCGGGCTGCACGTTCCGCAGCACTAAGCATGCATGATTCCGCCTAAAAGGCACCCAGATGTACAGGCTACTCTTTTATTACATATATATGGATCGGGCTGCACGTTCCGCAGCAATATAATATATATATGGATCGGGCTGCACGTTCCGCAGCACTAAACAGGCAAGGTTCCGCCCAAAAAGGGCACTCAGATGTGCAGGTTACTCCTTATCTCATGAAATGCCCTATGTTTTCGTCTTGTTACTATTCATGCTTTGCATCCTTCTATATGTTGTTACTCATGTCTTACATACTCGAGTACGTTGCTCGTGCGGCGTCCCTTCTTGTGGACGCTGCGTTCATGCCGCGCGGTACACCGAGTTAGTTGAAGATATTAGCGAGAAGATGTTCCGAGCGGGATTGGCGAGCTCCATTTTCTCCCGGAGTCTTTGCCCGAGTCGAGGGCGCATTATGATATGGTTCCATGTTCCATGTTAGAGACTTTGCAGACAGTGTCGTGTATGTAGTATGTCAGCTTTGTAAGCGGCTCCATAAGCCGATATATTGTGACGCATTATTCTACGGATCTTATACGATCACAGGTCTTACTTGATTTGAAAAGGATGAAAAGCAAGTTTGTTTCTGGAAAGTTTTCATTATGTGCTCATGTTATGCTATGAGGGCCCAATATGATTATGAGTGTCACGAGAGTCGAGGGGGTTCGCTCGGCCCCAGGTAAGGGTCGGGTGCCCATCACGCCCTAACGAAAATTTGGGTGTGACAAATTGGTATCGGAGAGCGAGTTCGTCCTAGGGGTTGTACGCAAAGTCGTGTCTGCAGAGTCTTGTTTATGGTGTGAAGCCGGCCACATTTATAAACGAGGCTATGGGGCATTTAGGGTGGTTACTTTTCTTTCACTCCTTAGATCGTGCTATAGAGCCAAGTCATAGGAAATGAGATTTCTTTACGCTAACACCGTGTGATTGCAGCGAGAGAATGGCATTGACGGAGGAAGACGATTAACGATACGGGAAGCTATAAAGCACGCAGGTAAGTAAAAGTACGAAAGGCATACGCCGAGCACGGTGTTGACATACGATTGAAGGTAAAGTTGAAAAGTTTAAAAAGGGAAAGTAAACAAGAAAGGGTAACACGTGCGGTCATGTTGGGCCTATAAGGTAAGCCCATTATTTTCAGACCGTTATGGATATTGGAAGCCCTGTGTGGCTGTGATACAATATGATATGATATGATACGTACATATATGCGATGGCCCTGTGAGGCGATGTTGGTATTTCACGTGCGGGTTTGGATAGTAAGGAATACAGAGGAAACTCTGCCAAAATTTTTCTGAAAATAATACGAGAGTAAGAAGTAAGTTTGGAATATGTTTGGAAAAGGTCATATGAATAGTAACGATAGGATTTGACCAAACCGTAAGTGCGGCTGCCCTTTTGGAAGAATAAGTTAAATTGCGGAATTAGCAATAATAGTAAATAGGAGGTCGATGGGGATATGGTAATAAGGAATTTGAAATGGACTAGCGATATTAAGAGATGATCTAGAGAGGACTGGTAGGCTTGAATAGAGTAATACATATTAAGGCATCGACTGAATCGATAGGTAGGAGGAAAATATGATGAGATTATAGTCACGGGAAGTAAGGATACGAGTAGACTGGGGTATGAAAGAAAAGAAGAGAAGAATTATGACGGATAGTAATGTATTAATAAGACAGCTGCCGGGATGTGTCGTGGGGGCGTTTTGGGAATATGTTAAGATTCCGACTTACTCAATATTATGTGTAGAAGGTCGTGCGGTGAGGTAGACGCAGTCAGGAAAGCGTTAAAGCGTCGTATTCCATCAAAGTTCCAAAGTTAAGCGTGCTGGCGTGAGAGCAATTCCAGGATGGGTGACCCCCTGGGAAGTTTTTGAAAAGTCTCACAAATTCAGGCGTAACAGGAAAATGAGAAGTTAGATTAATCTAAGGAAGATTAGAGTCTATGGGGTGGGCAGAAACCATAAAAGGTCGCGTAGGACGGGCGGATCATCAGGTTGATAAGAAAGAGAAGCTAACGGGAGAAGGAGATAAGAAGAAAGCGAGACATCCGTGTAGTAACAGGTCATGTTGTGTGACGGAGGACACGAGTGCCGTAAGTGACGGAACGATGAAAAGCCAAGCTATAGGGAGTTGAGAAATGAGAAAAAAAAAATGAGTGCCATAAGTGTCGGGACGGCGGAAGGCCAGGTTGTAAGACGAGGAGAAACAAGATAGAATAAATGCCAGAAGATGACTGGTATGATACAGGCGAACGTGGATGAACGGAATACGTTTTGAAAATAGGAGAAGGATTATGTAGGAGTAATGTATCCTGAATGATACAGAGAGGGCATAAGATTTCCCGTGTACAGAAGAAGAGATAGGCACAATGGGAGAAATGATAAGGGGATACCAAAGGAAGCACCCGATATAGGTTGGGGTAAAGATAATATTCCGAGCGAGCTTTGGATACTTGTTGTCGGAGTAAGAGTATGGCCTAATTGAGATCGGAAGTAAGGACGTGAGGCAAGTATAAATAGATAATGATATAAGTACACCCCTAAAGGGGAGAAGAAGCGGGTGAGAGGAAATGCAAGGATGAGCTGGAAATAATCGACACAGTAATGTGTTTGATATGGATGCCTGAGCTACAAATGAGACCCTTTACTGAAATAAACTAGTAAGATCGGAAAACCAGCAATAAGTGGATGAAAGTTAGGATGGTATTTAAGGCGGTGTGAGAAGTTTTGCAGAGACTTTGAATGACATAACGCTAGGAAGTGGATGCGTATGAGGACAAGAGTATGATAAGAAGACGATATGGAACTATATGAATTGTCAGCAGGAAGCTATACCCAACTACAATTATAAATAGCCCACACCGGAAAGCTAACAAGGAATAAAGACTGACGAAAGAACCGTCAATATGGGAAAATTGGAGATGTGAGCAAAGGGACAAGAAAGAGGGAGCACTGTAGGGCGATAGATGGCTATGACATGATAAGTCAAGGCTACAGTAACGGAGACAAGATTCGGATAAAAGTAAAATGTTAACGAAATTTCGGTCAATTACAGGAAGGCA
The DNA here is from genome assembly GCF_029784015.1 of Lycium ferocissimum. Taxonomy (NCBI): domain Eukaryota; kingdom Viridiplantae; phylum Streptophyta; class Magnoliopsida; order Solanales; family Solanaceae; genus Lycium; species Lycium ferocissimum. The sequence goes on along the minus strand of NW_026718729.1, from coordinate 8,540 downwards.
AGGAAGCGGAAAAAGTGGATTGCAAGCAATGAAGGAACGTAATCTATAAAAGAGATTGCATGCCGTGGTGATAAGGGAAACCCCCCCCCCCCCAAGATCCTTAGAAGACCTTACGAGACTAGTTGAACATTCGAGGACGAATGTTCTAAAGGGGGGAAGGATGTTATATCCCGCATTTTGTACGCTGGGATATTCCGAGTTAATGGCGGAAAGTTAAGGACAAGGCTAGCTTCCGACTTTGTTTTAAGGTACAAGTCGGTCATGATTTTATTGGATGGAAATATTAAGGAAAATTTGGGGTTAAGAATTAATTTTGGAAAGTTAAGAGTTCATGAAATTAAAGGCCAAGGTGGAGTGGGCCATAGGGCCACATGTGTTTATTATTTATAGAAGTATAAGATGATAATTAAATCATCTTTGTCATTTTCATTCAAGCAAATTCTAGAAAACTTCTAGAAAATTGGAGAAAAAAAAAAGAAAGAAAAGAGGAGAAGCATGCACATGACCGGCCATGTGCATGCAATTATATATATATATGTATAAGTGATGAGGAAATAAGACAATTCATCATTTTAAACTTGGAAAATTCATGAAGCTTGGAGAGAAAGAAAAGAGGGGCAACATTCGGCCATGGTGGCCGAACATGGCACCATGGAAAGAGACCAAGAAAAATTATTTTTCTTCTAGTTTTCCCACCAAATGGAAGGTCCTCTATCATATGGAGTAGTTGTTGGAAGAAGAAAACCATTTGGTTTACAAGGAGCAAAGCTTGGCCGAGGAAGAACATGAATGGAGAAGGTATGGTTCAATCTTATTTTTCATGTTTCATGGATAATTTGAGCATGTTGTGATATGTAGAAATGAATGAGATACATGGAAGTGTGATGTTGAGATGTAGCCGTGTGTGTGTGTTTGACCGTGTACATGTAGAGTTGTGTTGGAATAATGAATTAATGGTGTTCAACATGTTTGTGTGTTGTTGTAATGTGTAGAAGATGAATGAAACTCATAAAGTAGTGGAGTTGAGGTTGGGGCCGAATATGGGCTGAATTGGTATAGGCATGTTGAACTAATTTAATGTAGTATTTTGGTTGTTGTTTGTTGTGGATTATGTGATGAAAATGGAGGTTTGATCACTTAAATGGAAGTCGTAATTGTTGTGGGCTGATTTAGAACATAATGTGATTTTAATATAGATTCTTGTATTGATGTAAATGATGTTGCTAACATATGGAATTGTTGATATAGTTTATGAAATTGAAAGAGAGGAATGTGTTGTTATTGTTCTTGTTGAGTTAGAAGGTTTCGGGCAAGATTGGATGTTGGTTTGGACATCTTAAATTGCCTATCGATATTGTTATTATGATTGTTGGTTTGGTTGTTGTGATTTGGCCGAGTTGAATTCTCGGATGTCGAAATTATAGGAAAATGCTCGCGACCATTACTGAGACAAAGTGTTACTTTGGTATTGATGTAAGCGCTCGCGAAGCATGGGTTGATACCTAATGACGTTATTGTAGATCGGAAGAAGTCGGGACGTAAGTTTGGATTAGCCTAAGGAGCGGCTAAGGTATGTTAAGGCTCGTCCCTTTCTTTCAAAGGCATGATTCTTAGATTATGATTTCATACATACTTCCATAACTTTATTGTTTCAAAAGTCATGCTTTCAAAAGAATTGTGTTCCTAAACGAGTCTGAAACTACGAACGACCGTAACTTTCACATACGGTCTCGGATTGCCATGAAACGTTCGTAGAAGTCTCTATAACGAGTAATAATCTTTAACTTTCATAGACGGGCCGAGATCGGGTTGACGCTCGTCCGGGGGCCCCGCGACTTTCCTTTGTTGGTTCTAACGACCTATTTTCGAAAGAATTCTGAAATGTCTGTATCTTTCTAAAATGGAGGTTTATGACTCCGTAAGTTTTCATGACAACTCGATGGATATGTTTTACAATGACAACGATGATGCCAAAAATGAGAATATTTCCCTACAATGAATATGATGATGATGATTCCATGATTAAAGGTTCCAAGTCTATGATTTCAATGACGATATGAGAATGTTGAGTTATTTCTTGATTTCTCAATTTTAGTCATGAATGATGACTATTTTTAAAGATTCCGAAGTATATGAATTGATGCCTTATGATCCTATTTTTATGTTTTCTCGTGAAGTTATTCTTCATTGACAACACCTTATAATAATCGTTCCTTCAAGGTGAGACAAAGCGACCATGATTATTCCATAATACAATCGGAGGTTACCGACCTTACGTCACTCCGATAGATACATGACTTTCTTTGGGCTCTCGTACGCATGCTACTTATATGATATATGATATATGATATATGATATATATATATGTATATGTATATGGGGAATATGGGAAAGGGCGAGAGCGTTATATACGCGTAACCACCTGATCAGTTGGTATAATATGACATGATACCCGTCCCGGACGCGGGATGCCGGACGCGGGATATGTGGTTATGGATCGGGCCGTACGTTCCTCGGCACTAACTTATATGGATCGGGCCGTACGTTCGGCACTAACTTATATGGATCGGGCCGTACGTTCCTCGCACTAACTTATATGGATCGAGTGGCGCACGTTCCGCGCGAAGACTACATGATTCGCCTAAAAGGCACCGCATGTACGAGCTACTCTTTTATTACATATTTATGGATCGGGCACGCACGTTCGCGGCAATATAATATATATATGGATCGGGGGGGTGCACGTTCCGCAGCAATATAATATATATATATGGATCGGGGTACGCACGTTCGCAAAGACTAAACAGAAAAGGTTCCGCCCAAAAAGGGCACTCGGATGTGCGGTTTACTCTTTATCTCATGAAATGCCCTATGTTTTTCGTCTTGTTACTATTCATGCTTTGCATCCTTCTATATGTTGTTACTCATGCCTTACATACTCAGTACATTGCTCGTACTGACGTCCCTTCTTGTGGACGCGTTCATGCCGCGCAGGTACACCCAGATGAGTTGAAGATATTAGCAGAAGATGTTCCAGCGGGATTGGCGAGCTCCATTTTCTCCGGAGTCTTTGCCGAGTCGAGCATTATGATATGGTTCCATGTTCCATGTTAGAGACTTTGCGAGACGTTGTCGTGTGTGTAGTATGTCGCTTTGTAAGCGGCTCCATGTCACATATATTGTGACGCATTATTCTACGGATCTTATACGATCACAGGTCTTACTTGATTTGAAAAGGATAAAGAGCAAGTTTGTTTCTGGAAAGTTTTCATTATGTGCTCATGTTATGCTATGAGGGCCCAATATGATTATGAGTGTCACGAGAGTCAGAGGGTTCGCTCGGCCCTAGGTAAGGGTCGGTTGCCCATCACGCCCTAACGAAAATTTAGGTGTGACACTACACTTGTCTCATCTTCTTGAAGTGTTCTTGAATTTTGAGATTTACGATCTTGGGAGGACAAGCGTTAAGTAGTTAAAGTTAAGGCGATCGAAAAGGTATGTAAAGGCTAGTCCCTTTCTTTCTAAAGGCATGATTCCTTTGTTATGAACCCATACATGTTTTTCATAACATCCTTATTCCCAAAAATCTAGAAGTTCATGATTTTGAATGTTCTTATGATACTAAAGATAAATGTTTTCTATGATGATAATGATGATGATGATGATCCCATTTCTGGAGATTCCAAAGTTTATAGTCCTGATGCTATTATGAGATTATTGAGCTTATTTCATGATTTCCTTGATTTTATTCATTGTTGTTGATCTCACCTTATGATAATTGTTCCTTCAAGGTGAGATATAGCAATGACGATTGCTCCATAATATAAATCGGAGGTTACCGACCTTACGTCACTCCAATAGAGTAGTAACATTTAATTGGGCTCTCGTGCATGTTATATGTATTTATATATGTGTAATTTAAATACTTACCAAGCCTTAACAGCTGGGCAAGATACTATACATATATTACCGCGCCTTACCGGCTGGGCAAGATACTATATATATACAACACCGAGCCTCAATGGCCGGGCTGGATACTATATATATACAACGCCGAGCCCTAATGGCTGGGCAGGATATTATATATGTATATATAGAAAAGTATTTTTAAAAAAGCTAAGCATGCATGACATCCGCCTTAAAAGGGCATTCAGACTTTTCTATTTGACATATCTCTTCATTATTTGCACAGGTTGATCTCTTTTATATTACCTTATCTTCATACTTTCGTTATGTTTTTATTCATGCCTTACATACTCAGTACATTATTCGTACTGGCATCCTTTCTTGTGGATGCTGCGCTCATGCCGACGGGTAGCGGTAGACCGGACCGCACATAGAGCTTCGCGCGGAGTTTCGGAGGTACTCCCACTTACTTCGGGCTGTTAGCCTATGGTATTAGTCTTTATGGTAACTTGTATTCTATATAGAGGCTCGTAGACATGTGTGTACAACTCGACTTTTCATAGCCTTATCGGTTTATATTGTTGTATAATATTTTGGTAGCCATGTCGACTTATGTTTATGGGCATAGTGTTGATGATTATATAGAGATGTGCCATTATATTGTGATATATGACCTTACAGATTGCGATACCCATGAGCTATCTTTGTGGTCCACCTAGAAATGACTATGAGATGTATGCTTAGAGGTGCTCGGTGTGTTAGCTCCTGGTGCCCATCATGGACCTCTGGTTGGGTCATGACAACAGTGGTATCAGAGCAGTTCGTCCTAGGGTGTGTCTATGAGCCGTGTCCAGTAGAGTCTTGTTTATGGGTGTGAAGCGCGCCACACTTATAAACAAAAGGCTTCAGGGCATTTAGGAATAATTAACCTTTCTTTCTCATCTTAGATCGTGCCGTAGAGATAAATTATAGGATGTGATGTCCCTGATTCTAACCTTAAATGTTTTGATTGTGGACAAGCAATTGATTGTGCCGCTATAAGGTAATTGATGAGAATTAAAGTTGTTACTCGGAAAGGTATGTTTCCTGCCTTATTGATATTGATAGACTTTGATATAAGAACTGGAGCGAGATGTTACGGGTATTTGTGATCGCCCCGCTGAGGCATTGGATGTGTTTTAAAATTGTGTGTGGAATGAGCGATGAAGAGTATAGAGGAAGCTCTTGCCAAAATTTTTACAAATTGAATTGTTTGAATGTCTATATATAGAGAAAGAGTGAAGGGAAAATGTGACAATCGGATATTTGGTAAGTCATGATTGAATGAACAATTATGAGACGCTTTCAAAGAAGAAGTTTTAGAATGATTTTAATTTAATTTAAGGGAAGAACCACATTATTGTCACACCCCGACTTTACTAGGGTGTGATGGGCACCCGACCCCATCTTTGGAGCCGAGCGAACCCGCTAACTCTTATTACACATATGAACTTATGAACTAGTAAGTAATGAACACATAGACATTTTTTTCTTCCATAAGTAAAATCTGACATCGCATAAGACTCGTGACACGAAACATAATAGCATATCGGCCATTGCAGCTGTTTACACATGACAACCTTATACCCGCGACTGCATACGCAAAGTCTCTAACTGCGAACAAGTCATCATGGCACATATACTACGACTCGGCGGCACTCTTTCCGGACAAGTGGAGCCTACCAACTCCGGCCGGACATCTTCTATGCTAACTTCGGCTCGTACGAGTGTACCCTGCGCCCATGAAACGCGGCCCCCGAAGAAAGAGGGGTCGGTGCGAGCAATGTATGCGAGTATGTAAGACATGAATAGTAACGACATAGTAAGGGCAGTAGAACATATCATGTAAAAGTGTTACGTACATATGAGAGACATATCATGGAAAAAGCGTAACCCGTGCGTGAGTAATAAGCGTATGGAAACATAGACCGTATCATAGGGATAAAAGAGTAACTTTTTGTACATATAAGTGCCATTGGGCGGGGGATCTTTGTCTTTCTTAGCTTTCCTTATTCATATATATACGTATATACATAAAAAATAGAATATATTATATTGCGGGCGTCGGCGGGCCACGTCCGTTTAACCATAATATGCACGTCCGCGTCCGGGCATCCCGCGTCCGGGACGATATCATGTGCCATACTCAGCGATCGGTGGATATGCGTATATAACGCTCTTCCCTTATCTCCGTCTTCCCCGTAAATATATATCGGCGTCTATAGCGCCTGGCTCTTTCGCCGTATATATATTCATATCACGTACATATATCGGCGTTTATAGCGCTCGATTCTTTTTGTCACATGCACATACTTATATCATATATATATTTACCGGCGTCTATAGCGCTCGGTTACGCTATCATATACATATACTTATATCATGTGTATTTATCGGCGTACATATATAGCGCTACGATTCGGTTATCATATACGTATACGTATGTGGGTGCACGCATCAATCGGGGTCTTAAGGCATAATTCCATGTATTTAGGGTCCTTAGAATGGTCATTACCTACAATAGAATTGGGATATCCAGAAATAGTTTAACAGTCTCATATTTTCATTTTCATAGCAAAGTATATAACGACATATCTAACGTAGGCGCTTTTCTCGTCTTCGGCTTCCTGGAATTATCGCTATAAGATCCCATTCATCATGGATACACTTGCACTAGGATGATCTTGTACTTATCGTTTGACAACGGGACAAGGGTCGAGGATTTCCTTGAGGATTCTACGCCAAAAAACAAGTCAAACGAGGTGATAGAGACATTCCCGAAACGGTGGGCCCACCTCGGGCCGAGTGAGATAGCGTACATAATTTACATATGTTACGTGTCATGGCGTTATTTATAATGGTTTAAGATAATCGGGTCCTCTTGTGCAAGTTCTAGGGGTTTAGGAAGCTTTCACACGTTTCACACCATTTTTTAGTTCAATTCTATTTGAATGAATAATCGCTAATTTAGATCTCGGATTTCTAGGAAAGGAATTGTCCCCCGAGGCCCGTGTTCAATCCTACTACGTCTAAGACATGCCAAAGAAGGAAAGTGAAGTCTTACATACCTCTTTCCGCTCCTTTTGCTTATTCCAAAGTCCGTCGCAATCTGTCGAAATCTACACCAAATTGGTCATATTTGCCAAACCTTGGTTAGGGGCATTTATGAGTTGATTCTTTAAAATAGCACTTTGTCTGTAGCGAATTTCGGCGACCCGTTTCCCCAATAAATAAAAACCGTCCCGAGAACATGGATCGGCCCGATTCAACAACAACATCCGAATGGAACTCGGCCACAATATCAACCTTGACCATAATGCTTTCATAATAATCCAAAGTTACCGAATCCTCAGAAATGTGACAAAGAGACATTCATAACACATTTTCTGCTACCTTCAAGTTCATAAACTATGTCAACCATCTCACATGTTAGTAACATCATTTCCATAAATTCGAAAACATATTGAAATCACACTAAGCTCCAAATCAGCCCACCCATGACTACAACTTGACTTGGATCATGGCTTTTCATTTTACGTCATAAAATCCATAACGACGGAAACCAAAATACTAGATAACGTCCGGGTCATTTCCTTACATGCCAAACAGCCCCTACACGGCCCAACATTAGCATGCAACATTCCATAAGTTTCCTTCATTCTCTACACATTACAATAACACATAAACATGTGGAATACACTTAATTTCTTATACAACACACACGCTCCACGCGTATACATATGTACACACAAAGCCATACTCAATTTCCATATCTTTGTGACTTCATTCATTCCTACACTTCACAACATGCATAATCACCTATAAAACATGTAAAGGATAAACCTTACCTTTTCTTACAACTCCTCTTCTCGGCTAGAAGTAGTTATAGCATCAACGGAGGATTTTCTTGTTCCGGCAACTAGCTCATGTGAATAAGGACCTTTCACTTAGTAGGAAAACATGGAAAGAAAAAATTTTCCATGATCAAAGTTGAGGGGTGGGTTCGGCCAACCCTATGGTCGGCTCCTTTCTCTCTTCTTTCTCCATGTTTCTTGAATTCTCTTGACCTTATAAAATAATGACTAAGTCCCGTATGTCTTCATCAACATGTATATATATATATATATAGGCACATGACTTGTCATGTGCCCTCCTTGAACGTTTTTCTCCCTCTTTTTTTCTTTCTCGATTTTCTTAATTTCTAGAAATCTCCAGTCATGAAGATGAATTCTTAGGCTTGCATGGTCATCTTTGTCCATATATATTTTATATATAACTATTAAAATGTACACATGACCATGCACATGCTTCATGTCTTTTTCTTCTTTTCTCTTCTTTTTTCTTTTAATCAAAAGATGACATGTTATAAGCCTTGGTCCATTCATATAATCACATGGCCATAAATAATGGGACCACGACGTACATATACACGCTCATGAGAATATATAGTATACTTGTGCCATTTTAAAGCTAGAAAATTATTTCCCAACAGCCTCCAAATTTTTTTACAAGTCATGCTAAAGTTTCCATTCAAAATTTTCCCTTAAAATTTTCCCTAACAATAATATTTAAAGCGACTCGCGGTTAAAAAAAAA
>NW_026718728.1:0-13994 GCF_029784015.1 Lycium ferocissimum | reverse complement strand
CCAAAGTATGGAAAAGGTTTTATAGCAAAAAGAAAAAAAAGGCACCTGTTACGGCTGGAGGACAACTCAAAGTTCGGTTCCGGTTTTAAGCCTTTCTGTTTTTTATTTATTTAGTTTTTTTAAATGGGTTAATTTGGTTCCAAAAGTTAATTTTTGGGTTAAAAAAGTTCCGGACTCCCAATTATACCCTTACCGTTATACTATGGACCAAATATACCTTTATGTTAAACGACCTGCCACGTGGCATCATCTTAGACGCCCAGCCCATTTCCCCCCAAATAATTTTTTATCCACCAACTTAACCCAACCCGGATATAATATTTTCACCCAAAATTATACGGACCCAACCCGTATACCCCTAAAACCATTTCCCCCTAAACCCCCCACACACTCTCTCTCTATCCACGCTAAATCGCCGACCACCTCTTGTTTATCTCTTAGAATCAATCAACAGCTATCTAAGTTTTTTATTGCAATCAAGAGCTATTTATGTTATGACACAATGTGATGGAAACACCATTGAACGCCAAAGAGTAACTCGAAAACTGCCAGTGGACAACAATGAAATCATCCATAGCCTTAGAACCAACAAAAGCGGTCTGCAGAGAAATAGGAAGCTAACCATACAAGTCAATTTGTCAACTGCACATTTTTAACTAATGGAGAAGATGTCTAGTTTAGAAAATTCTCTAAGGTGCAGGCACATGTTAAAGCTAAAAACAGATCTGCACCACACAAAACTACTCCAGCAACTACTGGTCCAATATAACTCTTCATACATAAGCTGCTAATTGCAAGTAAAGAACCAAGAAGTACATTTCTCAGTTATTAAACTACACTAAATTACATGCTAGCTGAAGAGGTGGTCGGCGATTTAGTGTGGAGGAGAGAGAATGTGTGTGGGTTTAGGCGTATATGGGTTGGGTCCATATATTTTGGGTGAAAATATTATATCCGGGTAGGGTCGAGTTAAGTTGGTGGGTAAAAAATTATTTGAAGGGGGGGGGGGGGGGGAATGGGCTGGGCGCCTAGAATGATGCATGTGGACAGCCGTTTACCATAAGCAAGATATCCGGATCATAAGATAACCAAGAAGCAGATAATTGGCTTTAAAGTATAACGAATGATATGGATAAACTATTTCCCAAAGTTCAGGGATAATTTTGCCCCTTTTCCGATCATAAAATCACTTGATACATGAGTGTCAATACTAATGTTTACAAACTAACGTCACCGTAGTAACATACTATAATAGAATTCCATAATTTCAAATATAGGTGAAAAATAACATGAGTAGAATAGATAGTTAAATATTCGCTATATATATATATATATATAACAATGTAACTTATTTGTTTCTCTACTTAAGAACTAAACTTAAATAGTTCAATAAAACACATTTAGTATATTTTTTATATTAGTCATATTAAATTCTTAATTATTAAAAAAATATGACAATTATTTTCTTATTGAATTTGCTCGAAACAAAAAGCAGCAACCGACGATAATGCTTAATGACTTGCAATACTCAAACCAAACCATATATCACATAACGGGATCAACATTTTAACTATATTTACCTAAATCATAGCAACAAAATTCATACGTAATTCCCTAGGTAATAAAATGGGAAACTTACACAAATAGCTATCCTTGAATAGCTTCTAACTAGTTATAGCTACAAGTTGAAGATTTACAATTCGTTTTTTACAACGTATTTCGATTTATTATCTCAATTTTTGAAATACGTATAAATACAAAACACGTTAGAGTAAATTTAGGCTCTATTTTTGGAACATATTTTTTAAAAAAAAATCTGAGAGAAAAAATAGGCTATATTTTTGGAACATAATATTCTTTTCCTTTTTAAATAGTAAGTCAAATTAAATCAATCATATTTCAAATCACTGAAGAGTAAAATCAGGCCCTATTTATGGAACAGTTTTTTTTTTTTTTTTTTTAAATTATGGGATTCAATTCAAAACTTCCCATAAATCACGCATAATGGTTGTTCTTCCATAAAAGCTTACGAATCTCTCTCAACTTTTATCACAATCAAAACTTTTTGAATTCAAAAACCACTAAAGATCTAAAAGCTTCCAAATACAGAAAAATATACACTGAAATATAATGAAATATGGTTGACTGTCTAAGAAATATAAAGTTGTAGTATGCATATATACAATGAAATATATCAGAAACTGTTTCATAAATCAGAAATATAAAAATGCGTAAATACATTGAAATACAAATAAATACAAAAGTCGTGAAAACAAAGTGTAGTAAAAAATAGGCTCTATATTTGGAACATTCACTATATTTACACCAAAAAAATATAAATACATTGAAATACATCAAAATAATATACTGAAATACACAGAAATACACTGAAAATTAGATATACTGTTTGTTAATACACAGAAATACACTAAAATATACTGAATTATACTGAAACATTTTATCAAACACTTGGTGGGCATGAAGCTCCACAACTCTCATCAATGGCGTTTTCATGGGAAAAAAGCAAGTCGTCTCAGATTGCTACAAAAAGGACGTTATCCGGATATTGCCTTACATTTGAAGCTGGAGCTACTAGAAGGGGTGGTGGCATATCATAGTAGTCAGATTGAAAAATCTAGAAAACCTTGACATCTGCTCAAGCCAAGTTTTTGCAACTTCAATAAGTCTTAGAAGTAGTTATGGGCTGTAAATTTTCCTAATAAAATTCATGGGTAAATCCTCAAGAAATAATCCCAACTAAAATCGCAGCAACGAAATCCCTAGGTAATTTTGCAGGTAATAAAATTCCTAGATAAATTCTCAAGAAATAATCCCCCAGCAAAAATTGCAGCAACAAAATCCTTAGGTAATTTTTCAGGAAATTAAATCCCCAAGAAATAATCCACATCTAAAATTGCAGCAACAATATCCCCAAATAATTCCGCAAGTAATAAAATCCCCAAGTAAATTTTCAACTAATAATCTCCAGTTAAATTTGCAGCAAAAAAAATCCTCATGTAATTTCCCAAATAATAAAATCGCCAGGTAAATCCTCAAGAAATAATCCAGAAATCAGCAGTACCATTACTCCGGGAATTTTCCTACGAGTTCTCAAGGAAAATAATTTTTTTATATTTTTGGGTGTTTACCTACGAAATTACCTAGGAAAGTGATACTTGGGGATTATTTTCCCAAATAAATCCCTGGGTAATATTTTGGGGCTAAATTTACTTGCAAATTTACATGGGGAAATCACATCCGCAGGTAAATATTCCAGAAACTAGGAATTTTTTAATTTTCGCATAAAAATCCGCAGGAATTACCTGCGAAAAAAGTTCTCAGATAAAATCCTCATGTAATTTGAGTTTTTCTAGTAGTGATATACTTCTCTTCATCAACAATCTACCTAACTAGCAAACATATGGATAAACTATATCTTAAGTATGTGGTTCTACAATATTCTACCTAACTAGCAAAAATATCGACAAACCTATATCTTAATTATGTGTGTTCTCATAATTTTGTTAGTCATATGTAATAACTGAAAAATACAGTTGAAAAGGAGTTTCCCTCATGATCAAGTTACGCCAATTATCATGAGTTATTATTTAAAATTAGTATATGTACCCGCGCGATGTGCGGATCACTTCAAAGAAAGGAAGAGCGTAGGAGATTATAAAAACAACTGTATATGAACCATGCGTGACATATTGCAGATTTTATATCTTCATTTTTCTGGATCAGTCCTATTACAGATGATGCTTAATATTCATGAATAGCATAAAGATCGATTCTTATAAGAAATAAATACATTAAATGATCTGTCATGAAATATAATCAATCTTTGCTTTCTCTATTCTTTCTCTATTCTTGTGTACACAAGTACTGAATATTAATTTTGTAGACTATACTTTAGGTCAAAGATTAATGATCTGTGTAGTTCAAGCCTGTGGCAAGCCTTAAGAAGAAGATTCAAAATTTCATTTAATTTGTTCCCGTTTTAGAAGAAGATTCGAAATTGTATTGCAAGCCAAGAATATAGAACAATGATCCTCAGATGTATAACTGTTTTGTAATCAAAGCAATGAGGCAACCAACTTCTCTTAATGCACCTGAGGAAGCTAAAATTTTACGTCCTCTAGTCTTGAGAGTTATTCGACACATTATCGGAAGCAAAAAGACAGATGGAATAAAAAGGACTCAATCCATCTTCTCCTTCAATTGAAAGTATATAGCCTAGGAGTTCTGTGACCTTATCTTTACATGCATCTGGTGCTTCTGCAAGATAGCTTCTGATTAGAAGCATACCCGCCAGAAGATCATCCCCTTTCATCTATCCATGCTCCTTAGTATGTAGTAGATAGTCCAAAACATCACCAATTGCCCAAAAATAATTTTGTGAAAGTGCATTAGATCATCATGGTAATAACTGACATTGAAATTGATATCTGCATCCAGTCTTCTAAATTCAATCGCAGCATGATCATATTCCCTGAAATTAATAGGAAAATTTAACACCATAAATATCTGATTTCTCCATTAAATAGTGTCATTATATCCTTACTAATAAAACTCATTCTATTTACTATGTCATACTTAGCAGCAACCAATGAAAAGTGAAATGTTGGTTGCTAATCCATCTTCCTGCAACTGTACAATTTAAATGAAGCGATTGACTACAAATACAGATAGATATTTAGCAAATTAAAGTATTACCCTGTGACTGAAAAATCAGTTTACAACACGATATATCAAAGTAGATTAAATGTAGAAGAATGTTTAGCTCAATCAACTTTATGTTTGTCTTTAGGATGCACAACTATGTTTTGAGTATGTACATTGACCTTGTGGAAGATTGGAGTGCAAGCCTGGCACCACAGAGTTTCTGCTTCAATAAATTTAATTAAAACTTCCACATATAAAGAAAAGTGAAAAAAGACTCAAAGTTGTAAATGTGCTTACCAATAATATTAAGGGTGATTATGTGATCGAGCTCATGAAATGGGTGAAAAAGAACTTTGCAAAGTACTGGAAAACAGCTGGCTTATACAACGATCATCTGCATAGTAAATGTATCCAACACCTTCAAATAGATAGTCGATAGAGCATCAATTTCTTCTATCTTGATAGCAAGCTAAAAAAACACCGCAGCTAATAACTGAATTTTCTAGACTAACTTCTCTGCAAATCCCCTCAAAAAAAGCAATGTATTACATGCAGGCAGTCATAAACTTTTAAAGTTCAAAGACGATAGGAAATAAGTGCAAATTTCTGGACAACTTTCATGTTGCGTCTATATTGGACTTGTAGGTAATTTGTAGAAAGATCAAAATTGATCCAGCCAATTATATAAGCCTATGCCCTCCCTCCCATTTAATGTGGTAATAAGGACTTTTAAGCATAATGTCTGCAATGTAAGTATCCTACCCTGTAATGTTCATTCGCGCGAACATTTCTTATTGAGACATATCATAGATACCTCATTAAGTGGCAACAATTAAGTATGAAAATCAAAGAGTTCAGAAAGGAAAGGAATCCAAACTTAAGGCTTCAGTATGAAGGGAAAAGTCTTATTTTAGAAACATAGTAAGGCCAAAATTAGAACAAACAATCTTGCCGTTGGATACCACGTTGCGTATGTGAATTTTACACAATCCCAAGTGAGTAAATGATCCCAAGCTTCCAGCATCAAACAAAGTTAATACTTTTATGATCCAACAACATAAGTAAAAGTATTTAGGCTCATATAACATGGTTAATTTAGTAGTAGCATGGCCAAAGTAATGACAGCAGAATTATGAAGAATAGAACAATCACTTTTGGCTTTAAAACACGTACATGTATGATTTAACAAAATTAGAAGGTACCTGCAGAATATCAAAAACTTTTTCTGCGATTATTCCTTGCCACAGCAAGATCCTTTTGTTGGATCTTATCTGGATGTATATAGAGTAACGCTCTCTTCACTTGATTTTTCTTCAATTAAATCCACTAAGGCTATAGGCTTCCATCCGCTCTCGGGCAACAAAAACTATTTAAGTATGATTATGTTTTAAGAATTAGCCATCCTGCCGATCCTTTTATGATTATGTTTTAAGAATTAGCCATCCTGCCGATCCTTTTACTTTCCACAAATATAACAACAGAAACAAATTCTATAAAATTTCCAATTATCATCACTCTTAGTTACTGTAAGGTTGAGAGGCATGAGCGAATATTTCTTTCCTTGTGACCATTGCTTAATTTTAGCATCTGAAGCCTAATTTAACAGAAAACTATAACAACATAGCTACAGATGCTTACATGTTCAGAAATATAGCAGAATGGACTGCTAACAAATGAACATCAAACTGGTTACAACAAAGAAAGAAACAAAAATTGAAACCTCGACAGAGTAAAATTGAAATCTGATTTGATCTTCTAGCGTTTGCTTTTCACTTCATCCGTTCAAATAGGCACAAACCCGTAAATAAGCACATATCTATATATGATTAGAAGGAGAGTACGAAATTATATGTTTGCAGCCATTGGGAGATATAAGAAAGGAAAAAACCTGGTGGAGAAGAAGGGAATTTGTCTTATGCTTAATCTTCTCGTCCTTCGTCTTCCCATTTACTCTCGCACATTTGATACACCTTTTGCAAACAATCCCTCAAATGTTGAGCGTGGGATCGGTGATTTTTGACTTCAGGAAATAAAAAAAATAACAAAAGTTAAATATAAAAAATAATGTTATTACTGGAATCGAACCTAGGATGCTAGATTCAGTTTTGAACACCTAAATCACTTGAGCTAATCTTTTGCATTTATTCAGGATATCCAAAAGTTAATGTACATAAACACAAAAAATCTACCTTATACATACACTGTAATTTTTTGCTGAGGATGTTCGGGTAAACACCCTGGGCAGCCTCTAAATCCGCCCCTGCAAATGTTTAGTCGAAGAAGAAACCTTGAATTGAGAAATTAAGTGTCGGTTACGAAAGACACGTAACATGATGTACCGTTTAAACTCCCATATATGAGATAGAATTATAAGTAACTGCTTTGAAGTACAGTACCATTATCCGGAATCCGGATTTAGTGGAACCATTATCCCTGCTTTTGTGATTGTTTATGTTTATTTCTCCTTTTGTGGTAAGCAGAATAGGTTTAAATAAAAAAAAATTCTTAAAAAAATATAAATATATTTATTATTTTTAAATTTAAAAGTTACATGTGGTTTTTCTGATGATGACACCTGGCTGAATTAATTATAGTTAATTAGTTACATGTGGCTTTCTCTCATTATGCCACTTGGCTTATTGTGGTGCTTTTTTCCTTGGCTTTTAATAATAGATAGATGACAATCATTTACATATCACAAAATTCTTTTGTGAGCTTTGAGCTTCTAGGAATTCTAAGACTGGAGTTTTAAATTTTCACTTTAATTCACTGATTAATATTTAAATATATGATGCCACAAATTAAGAGATTATTACATTTGTTTAAAAGTATTTTAAAGTATATAAAAATAGACTAAACCTAAAAATATGGATTCATTTACTTATAATCATGTGTTCGAAAAGTTGATGACAGGATGAAATCTATAAATATACACTAATTAGACACTGTTATTAAATATCACGTGCCACTGGTTCCAAACTTCCAATTATCAAAACAAAAAATTTAATAGATGTGCAATGAAAGCTTTAGTTGGGCCCATATTTTCAGAAAAGAATTCTGCATTTGTTACAAAATCTCTGTGTTCCCTCTTCTTAGATACTCCTAGTATAATAATACATTTTTTTGCGCAGATTGCCCTTCTTTTGGGATGGTTTTTAAATTTTGCCCCTCATTTTTGTGATCTTTAAATTTTGCCCCCCATATTGCTGGTCTTTAATTTTTGCCCTTCACATTGCAACCCTGAGCGTTCACGCAGAAATCATGAAGTTCTGGGTTCGAACCCCCGCTCAAGCATAAATTAAAAAAAAAAATCGTAACGCAAGGTTTGAGTCGCGTGTATGCCAGACCCAACATACACTTGTTAAGGAATAACCAAAGTTATGCCGGACCCGACGTACTCATGCCTTATGGGCAGACCTGACATAAGTATGTCGGGTCCGGCATAACTTTGGTTATTCCTTAACAAGTGTATGCCGAGTCTGGCATACTTATGGGCAAACTTTTAGTCAAGTCTTAACTAAAAGTCTTTTCCTAGTTATGCCTTTATGTGCAGGATTTTTAGTTAAAGCATAACTAAAAGTATGCCCCATAAGGCATAACGTTTCCTTAAGACATAGACTTTGTCTTATAAGGCAAATTTTTAGTTATGCCTTAAGGAAAAGTTCCGCCTTACGTAAGATACTTTTAGTTATGCCTTATGGGAATGACTTTTAGTTAAGGAATAACTCCTTAACTAAAAGTATGCTAAGGCGGAACTTTTCCTAATGATAAACTTTGCCTTATAAGGCGAACTTATAGTTATGACGAGTCCGACATAACTTTAGTTATTCCTTACGAAAAGCTCCGCCTTGCAAAATAGGGCATACTTTTAGTTATGTCTTACGGCACACTTTTAGTTAAGGCATAACTAAAAGTTTACCTTGAAAAGTAAAAAAAAAATATATATATATATATATATATCTCGAAAAAATAATCTTTCATCGCGTACTTTTGGTTAAACATAACTAAAATTCTGCCGGTGGGGGCATAGCGAAATTTAAACTCTGTCTTACGAATTTTTTAAAAATTTTTGACTGAGTGAGGGTCCGAACCTGAAACCCATGGATTTTAGCCGAAGGACAAAATTTAAAGACCACCCCAAAAGAAGGGCAATTCGCAAATAATATGATGTTTCAAAATTTTTTTACAAATAATAAACAAATTTCAAGATTGATATTTTGACAAAATAAAAGTAGGAACGGACAAGTCAATAGTTACATTGTTTCATTGAATCATAGTTTTAGTTAGTGTTTAATATAGTTTATTTTCACAAAGAAAAAAATCCACCACTCAATGCAATCATATATTATATTAAACCAGTGTCATGTGATATGATTTTGTAAGTAGGAAACTAAAAGAAGAATCTATATATAATATAAAGCTAGGCATAGACAAGGTGATGTGTCACATCTCTCTGATCTCGAATGACATTTATCTTTTCTCAAATTTTTCACATTTTCCCTACTCATTTGCTATATTAAAAAGTCTAAAAATCACTTTTAATTATATTTTCTTAATTACACCTCCCTACTTTACTACTCTTCTTTATTCCCCATCCGTTTTTCAGTTTCGGGAACGCAAAGGACTATCATTAATTCCCTAAATAACTCCACTTGAAAGCTGCCCATGCATTCAGGTTGCTATCAATATTAAAATCTAACTTTCTGGGTGTTGAGCATTTAGGAAAATTATATGAAGTGAGGATTGAATCTGATTGTGGGGGCTAGATGTCCTGTCCCAAACAGTGCAGGCCGGTACTGTGAAACAGAAATTTCTTTTTATTCACTCTGTATTCAGTATTTCCTGCACTTTTTGCCTGTTTCTATAGGGTGGTACATCTATGTTGAGTTTAAACGTGGAGTTGGGGATTCGATATTACAGTTTTGTGTTGTTTCTAGATTATGTGGCCTGAATTTTTCAAAATGAATTAGTTAAGTAATACTCTATATTTTAGGCTAATGGTAATGCTTTTCCTTTTTTCTTGGCAGGCAAAATGGAGCTTATAGAACTTGTGTTGTGATTCTTGGTTCCCTTAAAATGTTACTATTATTGGCTGCATAAATACCGTATCTCACAGAGGAAAAAATGCAACAATCTGATCTTACATCTCTTAATCTTTTATCCCCACAACCTGACAACCATTTTCATTCATGCATGATAAAAATTCTCTATACCTTAAGTTGATTTTTCTTACCGATATATCTTATTAACCCAGTTATGATGCCCTGATTATTTTGAATATTATGCTGCTGTAGCCTTTGCCCTTTTTTCGTGCGTTGGTTTGTTAATTAAGTTATGTTGTCAATATGTAAATTAGTCTGGGTATGCAAGTGTTTATGTTTTGTAAACTTTTCATTTAGTTGGATAGTTGTTTTTGTATTTACATTTATTTATTATTAATTTTTGGTTGATTTGGAGCTTTTTGCTTAATACAGTCTTTTACATTTTAGTAGTGTTGCTAATTAGAAATAAATTTGTCACCATTCATGGCATATTAAAGAAGAACGTAATTTTTTTATTTAAATAAAACTCATGAACCCACAAAAAAGGTGGAAAAGAGAGAACGCAAAATTGAGTTCATTTTTTTCAAATGCATAGAACCAAACCGTGTGAATCTTTTGGTATATTTTGTCTTTATTTTTCATTTTCTCTTTCTTGTACCTTTTTGTTTTTCTTCGTTCTATCCTTACCTCTAGGGGTGTACAAAGTAAACCGACAAACTGCACCAAACCAATAAACCGAATCAAACTGAGAAAAAAACCCAACTAGTGGTTTGGTGTTGGAAAAAAAAAACCCGACCTTAATTGGTTTGGTTTTATTTTAGCTAAAAAAAGTCAAACCGAACTAAACCAACCCGACATTACATGTATTCAATTTTTAAAATATTTTATACATAAAAATATTTATTTGTAATGTAATTTATAAATATTTCTTAAATTTTTTCGTAGTTTTTTATCTATTATCATATTATTCAAGCTTGAAATTAGAATTTTGAATGTTAATAAATTGTATATCCTATGGATGTTAGTAATTCAAATAAAGTCCAAACCAAAACCAACTCAATACTAATGCCAACAAAAGAAATTCAATTTACCACTAGGAATGACAATAATGTTGGATAACTATTCTTTAGTTTTGCATAATTGGTTTAGAGAGTGAAAATACATAACTTAAGTAAACTTAAGTTTTTTTCTTTTTCATGTAATTAATACTTATTAACCGTACTTATTTTAGCATGACTTAGTATTTTTAGATTATGGTTATTTTCTTTATGGCTTATTAATTAGCAATATTTATTTTAACCTATGTTATTATCTTTTGTTGAATATTTTAATACAATGTCATCACTTTTCTCACATTTTGTGTTATTTTCTTAAGAAAAACTTTAATTATATAGTTGTATCTTACTAGGACTAAAGAAATATTTGAAGTAAAAGTTATATGTTTTGTATCAAGGCTTCTCACATTTTGTGTTATTTTCTTAAGAAACACCTTAATTATATAGTTGTATCTTACTAGGACTAAAGAAATATTTGAAGTAAAAGTTATATGTTTTGTATCAAGGCTATTCCGGAAAAAAAAAAACTCAAAAAACCCAAAAAAATCGAATAATCCGAGAAAACCTGAGGTTGAAAAACTTGAATTTTATTAGTTTGGTTTGGTGTATAAATTTAAAAACCCGACGCAATTGGTTTGGTTTGGTGTTTAAAAAATCCGAACCAACCCGGTCCATATACACCCCTACTTACTTCCATTTCTTTCCCACGATATTATATAACAGGTGATGTTGATTATGTAAAAATTAGAGTAACAAAATGGATTTAAAAAAAATGTTATAGTAGTATCTGTTTTCTGATCTTTTCTTTTTTAATAATTCAGTTCATATAATAAGTTTGTGTTATTTTATATGGATAATTTGAAAATTACTGAAATGTTGATCTTTTTTCTTAATGATCCTTAGGGTCTCTTCATCCTGCATTCTTGATCATGAAGTTGCATCCAAAATTCATAGGAAAATGGACAATGTTGATGAAGATGTGACTGATGTTTACATGACAGAATTCAAGAAATACAAGTTTGACTTGGAGGAGTTGGTAAATAATCGCAAAAACATGCTTAATATCAGAAAGGAACGACAAGATTAATAGTGAAAAAATTGACTTGAATTAGAGCTCAGATTTTAGTGATCTTATAATGAGGACTACAGATTGATATACATAAAATGTCTTGAGAAAAAATGAACCCAAAAAAAAAAAAAGAGATGGGGATGATTTGTGGCACTAAAAATGAGTATTTTTCTTTTCTTCCGCACTTTAAGTACGGAAGACGACTCTATGGTATAGAATGAGCTATAAGTTGGAGAGTTACTACTCTATAAATGCATTCCCTAACTTATTTTTTTTTCTTTTCAAAATTAATTACTTAATTTCTAACGGTAGAATGTGAAGGTAGTCAATTCTACATTAAAATTCGCAAAATCCCACTCCCAATATTCATTAAGAATTCTCTTAATTTCTTCTGATCTTACGTTTTGTTTCCCAATTGCATTTCAACCTTCCAATTTTAGTGTAATTCTTTTTTGACTCTACCTAGATTCTCTCACTTCATTTATTCTAATTCTTCTACTTTAATTGAGAGTGATTATTAAAAAGAAATGGTGGTTTCATGTTACACCATTAATTAACAAAGTGATGAAGAAACAACATCTTTGAATTAATTAGGATAAAAAAGAAAGTATTCTTCTATACCTCAAGTGCTAGCAAGCTCAAATGTTTAAGAGTGATCAATTTTTTCTTACAAAAATATGATATTATTGAACTCTATTGAAGAAAAAATTGAATTATACCAAGGTCAAGTATCTATTTGAAAATGGGAAATCTAAGGTGATGAAAATTAGATAAAAATATAAAATGAGTGTTAATAATAAAACACATTAAAACTTAAAGTCTAATCTGTATGAAATTGTATATTAAAAATAATTTAATATTTAAATATTTTTTTAAACTATTTCGTATATAAAATGAGATATATCGTAACCGCGCGAAGCGCGAACGAATTCACTAGTAATAAATAAATAATAGAAATTGTCTATAGCAGTTCTTAGCTAGTAACTACAAGTAAACTTATCATCCTGATGCATTTTTTGCCAAAAGGTCCGATAGTTTCCTTGCCTAGGTGATCAGCATTATTCTTTCTATAAATGGACTAAAAATATGAAAACTCAAATTTAAACAATTTTAGAATGTTTAGTCTCAGTATATTCTAATAAGTGTTGTTTTATTTTGGGTGTTGTTAGCCTACAACATGAAGGTAGTAAGTTCCATATTTTTGTTTTCCTTAAATTTAAATTTGGTTTAACTTCACCTAACTTTCTTCTATATGTTCGGATCAACTTTTTGAAATTAAGAGAAGTAACCGAGAAGGGGCGGTGGGAACGGGGACCAGCTTCTTGGTGGGTTAGGGGCGAGGGGGGGCGGGGGGGCGTACATGGCCAGCAGTTAGACGTTGTCTCACTCGCCTAAAGATGTTATAGGTAGGGTGAACGCGGCTACAATATTCACAGATAGTTGCATCTTTGCTCTTGAAAGCAACGAGTAGGTTTCTTATGGTTTTTTTAGAGCCTGTTTGGAAAGCCACCTGGTAATTGGAATTGGTGTAATTACTACTCTAGTAATTACACAGCCTAGTAATTACACATTATTGTAATTACAACGACCTGTTTGTTTGTCATAATGTAATTACAGTGTAATTACAAGCGTGCTGTTTGGTTGCATGACAATGTCCAAATCCACTCCTCAAAGAGAAAGTGTACACGGTCGTATGCAATATAATTTACCCAACTATGAGTTTCAGATCGATCCCAAAGAACCGTTAGAAATTGAAGATTTAAGACACCGTAT
Organism: Lycium ferocissimum; assembly: GCF_029784015.1. Lineage (NCBI taxonomy): Eukaryota > Viridiplantae > Streptophyta > Magnoliopsida > Solanales > Solanaceae > Lycium > Lycium ferocissimum. The sequence continues at coordinate 390 of NW_026718728.1, read as the reverse complement.
TTGGGGATTTTCTCCGTGTCATTTATTCATCGAATCTATACATCTATTTATATACAATGATATGTAATAGAAACAAGAAGGAAATGGACAAAACTAATTACACTTGTCCTATTCTAATTTGTCCAATATGTAACAAACTTTGATTCTTTCACGTGTTGGTCAAATGACCAGATTTGAATCTGTTATAATTTTAATCTAATGGTGGAGAATTAATCTATCAAGTGTGTGTGTTGTGTGGCTGAGATGAATCCAGCTGGCTGATCATTTTTGTTTCTTGTTTCAGTCAAAGTAAGAGTTGAATCTCTTATTTTCAAAGCAACACCAACACACACATCTATCTTCTTCACTTCTCTCTCTCTTTACCCCGTGTTTGCAAGTCGTCTTCTTCAT
>NW_026718727.1:0-15147 GCF_029784015.1 Lycium ferocissimum | reverse complement strand
ATCATTGTCCGTAAGGTAGGCAAAGTTGCTTATGAATTTGATCTACCACCGGACTTTGAAGCAGTGCACCCAAAGGTTTCATGTATCGATGCTCCGCAAATATATTGGTGACCCTTCCAAAATATTTCCCACGGAAGATATTCAGGTAACAGAAGAGTTATCCTATGAAGAGCAGCCCGTAGCCATCTTGGATCGTCAAATAAGGAGACTGCGTAACAAAGATGTGGATTCTGTTAAGGTACTGTGGCGCAACAAAAATCGGGAGGAAATGACCTGGGAGGCTGAAGAAGAAATGAAGAGAAAATATCCTCACCTGTTCCCGGCGCCCACAGGTAACCTAAAAATCCCTTATGTCCTTATGTTGATCAAGCAATAACTTATTTCTGATAATTGTGAGAGAGAAACTCCTCCCTAATATATTCATAAACCCCTACACGATTAGATTAACATTCGAGGACGAATGTTCTAAAGGGGGGGAGGATGTTATAACCCGTATTTTGAATATTTGGGCGTTTTGAGATAATTGTAGTAAGTTACGGACAATGCTATGTTTTGGACTTACTTGATATATAAGTTGGTTATGGAAGTTTTGGGTGTGAAAATATTGGAAAAGGTTAAGGGCAAAATTGGAACTTTGGAATTGGTTTTATGAATTATTAAAAATGTAGACTAAGTAATTGGGCTTGGAAATGGAAAGAAAAAAAAAAGAATGAGGCCCAAAAGGGGCATGGGTGGCCGGCCATATGGCTAGCCCAACCCATAGTCCCTTAATAATTTCCATGTGCTTAAATTGGCCTCAAGTAATAGAAGTTTCAAGAGAAAGAATAGAAGGAGAAAACAAAAGAAACAAGAACAAGAAGAAGGCCATTCGGCCATACTCCTCCATTCACCCATGAAAATCTTGCTTCCAAAATTATTTTCTTGTGGTATTCATACTAATTCAAGGTCCTTCTACAACTTGGCGTAGTTGTTTTGGAAGATTGAGTCCTTGTTTCATCAATTCAACACTTGAGTTAAGTGAAGAAGTTGGAAGGAAAAGGTAAGAATGCATCCCTTTTATTTATGTTATGAAGGTTTGTTTGTGTTGTAGTATATGTAAATGAGTAGAATATATAGAAATATGAAAGTTTGCAAAGTGGGTGTGCATGTGTGCATGTGGCCGTATATGTGCTATGTTGTATAGTTAGGATGAGTTGAATTTTATGTTGTATTTTAGTTGTGGTTATTGTGGAATTTGTATTGGAAATGAAAGTGAAATGAAAATTGGATGAAGTTGGAAAATTGGCATGTTGGCCGTGTGGTATGGGTTGGTGGAATGAGAATGAATTAATGTTGTTTAGTATGTTAGATGCGTTGTTGTGATCTTCATAATGTAAATGAAAGTTAAATGGCTTAAGTCGGCATTGGAATTGATTGGAGAAGATTATGTCATTTTAGCATAATTGTAAGATATTATGGAAACAAAGTTGTGAGGTGTGGATGGTTGTAATGAATCATGAATTTGTAAAGTAGGTAGTGTGTTAAGAAGGTTTGTTGCATATGTAGGAATTTTAGGTAGGTTATGGAATGAATGGAATCTTTGACCATTAGGTATATGGTTTGAAATACTTTTGGCCTAAGTTGAATGATCTCAAATTCATAAGTAAATATGAAAATATTGAAGTTAGTTTGGGAATGTGAAGTTAAGAATAGAAGTTGTTGCATTATGTTGGAAAAAGACAATTTGTATTAGAAATGTGTTTTACGATTATTGATATTGTTGATATTGTTGTGGTTGTTGTTGTTGATATTGTAAGCTAAGTCTCGGGGATGTTGAATTTATAGGGGAAAACGCTGCCGAAATTTCGGTAGACAAATATGAATTTAAGTTGAATTCTTAGAATCTATAACTCACAATTGGTAAATGTGACCATTTGTAGATCTGGGGCAAAAACGAGAGTTGAGTTTGAGCGACGTGGGGCCCTTAAGTAAGGTATGTAAAGCTATCCCTCTTCTTCTTTTGGCATGTCCTAGATATACTAGGTTGAGATTTCAGCCTCGGGGGCAATTCTGTTATTAGAAATCCGAGTCTGATTTTAGATACTATTCATTCAATGTAATTGAATTAAAATTCTTATGTTTGGTTGGAAAACTATTCGAACATCCGTAATTTTCCCAAATGTGATAGAATCGTTTTGAAACTTACATGGATGACTCCATAGAGTCTAATGTTCGTAATTTATGTCCGCCACCTCGATTTGACCCGAGGAGGGCCCACTAGTCCCGAGACCACCTTCGTTTGTCTTACTTAATCCACCTTGGTATGATATAAAGAGGGGAACTTTGCCTATGAATTTAAGGCTCCGTTTGATTTGCTCCATAAGTTATTTGAAAGCTCCTAAATGTGAACGATACTAAATTTTCGGAAAATGGTCTACAGTATTTTTTCAAAGTTTTGTAAATTTAAAAATCATATTTTTGTATACTAATTCCGACGGACTCGATACTTATTTTGAACCTTTTGATCTCAATAGATATATATATATGTGTATTTATTGGTCGAGTCTTGGAATTTAATGGTGTATATGCATATGGTTTCCGCACTACTCTGCTCGTGCCTATTACTATGATATCGTTCGCCGGTTCCCGGGCCAGTTTGTGATCGTGCGCACCATAATAAATTCGGCAGTATGCTGTCTTACGGTTCCCGAGACCTCGCCATAGGGCCGGGTTCCGTTTATGGAGTTATGCTGTGATATGGCTCATGATATGTTTGATGATATGATATGTGTGTTCGGGTGTACGGAGATTTGAAACCTTCTGGAGTATGCTGTGTGTGGCACCAGCGTCGGAGTGGTGACCACGTTCCTGAGCCTTACGCATGATCTCTGTTTGCATTATGTACATATGTCTTCAGTACAGGTTTGGTATATATATATTGATCCGGTATTTTCTCTCTGTACCTTTCACTTCAGTTATGGTTTGGATGTTTGTACTTTATGCTTTACATACTCAGTACATCCTTAAATACCGACCCCCCTTTTTCGGGGGCTGCGTTTCATGCCCGCGGTACGAGAGGTTCGTGATACGCGGTGTAGGCCACACGTTACGCACAATTACGGTGCTCGCTTTCGATCCGGAGCCCATATATTGGTACATATCTTCCGTGATGTATACGCTTTTGTATATTTGATTATTTGGGGTACGGCGGGGCCCCGTCCCGTCATATGTTCTTTTTTTTGATTTGTGAGGCATAGTCATACATGTGGGTCATGGGTCATATGTATGTTTGTTTGTCTATGATCTACATCTTAATGCGGTCCCGTATTTATGGCGGCCATAATGGCCCGTTTGTCTGTATACGAGTACATCTGTTCGGCGATGTATATTCCGCCGCCCCATATGATTATGATATGATAATTTTTTTGCACGTGCGACCGCTTAAGATAATATTTGTTTTCAGTTCTGTTTAAAACGATGAGTATGAAATTTGAGTTGAGCTATAATATGACGTTACGTATGTATGTCTGTTGGGTGTCCAAGTAGGGCACCAGTCGCGGCCCACGGGGCTGGGTCGTGACACATTCCTTACCATGTACAACATCCTACATACGGCCAACACACCCTCCATGTCAATTTCATGATTTTCATTCTTCTCTTCACACTACAACACTCAAAACATGCTAACTAGCATTAATCCACTACTTGTAGCACCACACACCCATGCACGGCTAAACCCCACATACACGGCCTCAACTTCAAATGCAAAGTTTTCATGAATTCCATCCATTTTAGCATACAACAACACATATAAACCATTCATAACACATAAAACACAAGATTAAACTTACCTTCCTTCACAACTTCTCCACTTGTCTAAAGTTGGCCAAGGATGAAAACGAGTAGTCTATCTCTTGAAACAACAACTCCACGTTACTAATCACCGTCCAATTAGTAGGTTTGCTTGAAGAAACAAATTTTTTGATGGCTTAAATTGTTCATGAATTTTTTGGGAGAGATGGCCGTATATGGCTTCTCTTTTTCTTTCCAAATTTTTCTTGATTTCTCTAGAATGAAAGTGAGGAAGATGACTTATTAGTCACCTTTTATTTCATCACATGACCTTCCATGTGGCCCTTGGCCCACACCTAGGTGGCCGGCCACATGGTCCTCCATTTTTTTTTTTGATTTTCCAGTAATAAAACACTTTCCAAAAATAGAATACTTTCTAAAAATAGCTCTTGACCCAAATGCTTCCTTAATATCCCATGCCATCCAAGTCGCAAGTAACTTATGTCTTAAAGAAAAATCGTAGTTAAAAGTTTCCATTGCGCCTCTCGGAATAGTCTTGTCCTTGGCTTATCGTGGCTGTCTCGGATTATCCCGACATACAAAATACGGGATATAATACCTTATACGACGAGTAATGCTCTAAGGATAGAATGTAATGAATGACGACAAAAGAAGAAGGCTAAGAGATAGACATGAGCTAGTATGTATGTATGCCCATGAGAGGCCAGAACCCCGAGCTATATAGCCGGGTAGAATATGATAAATGTGTATATGTATATATGTGTGTGTGCCTATGGGAGGTTATCAGACCCCGAGCTTATATGGCCTGGGTGAGTATAATGAATATGTATACCTATATATAACGACGCGCGCACACCATCGGCAGGTACGAATAACACCGAGCCTTGGTAGGGCCGGGTACGAACAACAACGAGCCTTGGTATGGCCGTAGTACGTGAAACACCGAACCTTTCATGGTCGGGTACGCTATGTAAATGCTATTTAAATGACATCTATATGAGTACGAATAAGCTATACGTATGATATCTATAAGAGTACGACTATGCTATGTATATAACATCAATTAGAATACGAATATGTTAAGACAATGTAAGTGCCAAGTAAGGGCTATGTAGGTGATATGAGGGTGAGCATGAAAGGAGTTATGAATATGAATACGAAAATAGATACAAAAGGTAAATAAGCAAGGATATGAATACATGTACGCGAATACGCAATAGAGATGGAACGTCCCTATGGAAGGCAGGTAAGTGCTATGATGATTGATGCTATTATCTCCCATTTTGTGATATTTCATATATTATCCATTATGCTCATATATTGATATTGATCATGCTTTACATACTCGGTACATTCTTCGTGCGGACGTCCTTTTGTTTGTGGACGGCTAACGTCAAGCCGCCGGGTGGCCGGGAGACAGATTTTATCCATAGCTGTGTTACCTCAGGACTACGTAGCGGAGCTCCATTTCATTCGGAGCTGCAGCTTGTGGTATAGATTCTTTTGTGTATATATTCATGGGCACGGAGGGGTCCTGTCCTGCCCATACGATATGATATGATGTACCCTTCTTTGAGGCTCGTAGATATGGTGTATATGGTTAGATATGCTCGGCCTCGTCGGCCTATATTTTGGGGATGTTGTTTGATCGCCTTGTCGGCGCATGTACATATATGTGGGCATAGATGTTATTGATGATATAGATATGATGTTGCCCGATGAGATTAGAATGATGATGAATGAAAAGTATGATATAAATATGTGGCTCACCTAGAATGTAATGTAAAGTGCGTTGGGGGTGCCCGGTGGGCTAGCACCGGGTGCTCGTCGCGGCCCTCAGGTTAATTCGTGACAAAAGTGGTATCGCAGCGTTCGAGTCCTAGGATGTGTCTACGAGCCGTGTCTAGTAGAATCTTGGGGTATGGGTGTGTTGCGCGCCACACTTATAAACAAGAAGTCTGGGACATTTTAGAAATGAATGACCTTCTTGTTCATAAGAAATCGTGCGATAGAGCTATGATGTAAGAGTTTCACATGTTTCTTAACAATATGTTGTGTATTTCGAAATGCCTGTAAAGAGAAAGGCTACGGCGCAGCCAAAAGGGCAAGACGGCGACGTGCGGGTCGAAAGAGCACCGCCACCGGTAGTAGGAGAAAGTGAGTCCCAAAGTGCGGCTCAATCTCAGTCCTCCCGTTCAGGGCCTATATTAGAGGAGCGTGAGGGAGGCTCAGCCCCAGCTCCAGCACCTCCGGCTCCTCCATCGGATGTTTCAGGCCAAGATGTAAAAACGACCATTAATTTATTGACTCAATTGGTTGTGGCGCAGACTCAGCGGCCAAGTTCAGGGCAAGGTGATAGGGCTGTTAGTGCAAGAGCCCGTGATTTTATTAGTTTAAATCCTCCAAAATTCTTTGGATCAAAACCGGATGAGGACCCTCAGAATTTCATTGATAGTATGTTGAGGACGCTTCGGTTGATACATGCTTCAGACACCGAGTCGGTGGAGATAGCGTCTTATAGATTGAGGGATGTCGAGATTCATTGATACATGGTTTGGATGGCTTCGCGGGGAGCCAATGCACCTCCCTCGATTTTGCAAGAGTTTGTTGATGCATTTCTCCGACATTATTTGCCCCCGTGTTCGGCCGAGCTAGAGCCGATAAGTTCTAAATTTGAGACAGGGGAGCATGAGTGCTCTAGAATATAGTCTCTGCTTCAACTCCTTGGCTAGGTATGCTTCGGCCATGGTAGCGGATATGGGTGATCGAGTACACAGGTTTGTGAAAGACCTAGGGCCACACTTGATGGATAGATGTTTGACTGCGTCCCTTCAGGACAATATGGATATTGCACGTATCCAAGCCCATGCTCAAATTTAGAAAAGAGCTTGCAACAACAAAGAAGTGAGCATGATAGAGGGCATAGCAAGAGGGCTAGATCTTCGGGTCCGATGAATGAGTATAGAGGTGGGCACAGACAGCAGTCTTCTAGACATTCAGGCTACTCTATGACTAGTGCGCCTCCACGGTATTCAGGCCAGAGATTTGATAGATCTACTCATCCCGGGCCGAGTCAGAGCTTTTCGGGATCTCAGTTTAGAGGTGATTCGGGTCAGGCGAGGCCACCCTAACACGATGCTCCCAGTGGGGAAGTTGCATTGGGGTCGGTACGCAGATTGGGTTCGGAGGGTTTCTATTCATGTGGTCGGCCCGGCCATATTATGCGAGATTGTCCCTCGAGTTAGTGGCGGAGGCAGACCCGCCTTCGGGGGTCGAGAGAATGGATCTTCAAGATCTATGCGCCCTGGGGCCGCTTTCACACGCGCCGCCGGCCATGGTAGAGGCAGGGAGAGCCCCAGTTCTAGCGGTCCTCGAAAGACCGTATTTATGCTTTGACTGGACGCCAAGATCTTGAGTCTTCTCCCGATGTGGTCACAGGTATATTATCGGTACTTTCTCATGATGTATGTGCTTTGATAGATCCCGGCTCCACATTGTCATATGTTATTCCATATATTGCGAGTCGGTTTAGAATCAAACCGGAGTCGATTAAACCTTTTGAGGTGTCTACACCCGTCGGTGAATCAGTAATAGCTAGCCGAGTTTATAGAAATTGTGTAATTGTGATTTGTGATCGCCGTACTATAATTGACTTGCATGAGTTAAAAATGGCAGACTTTGATGTTATTATGGGCATGGATTGGTTGGCTTCTTGCTACACCAATGTTGATTGTAGAATGAAAATGGTTCGTTTCCAATTTCTGGGAGAACCAGTTCTAGAATGGAAAGGAAATACGACATCACCAAAGGGTAGGTTTATTTCCTACCTAAAGGCAAGGAAAATGATTACAAAAGGTTGCATTTATCATCTAGTGCGAGTTCAAGATGTAGAAGCTGAACCGCCGACTCTTCAGTCAGTTCCTGTAGTGAATGAATTTTCGGATGTATTCCCGGAAGAGCTTCCAGGCCTTCCTCCCGAGCGGGAGATTGATTTTGCTATTGATGTGTTGCCAGACACTAAGCCTATATCTATTCCTCCTTATAGAATGGCTCCCGCAGAATTGAAAGAGTTGAAGGAGCAATTGAAAGACTTGCTAGAGAAAGGCTTTATTAGGCCTAGTTCATCCCCGTGGGGAGCACCCGTATTGTTTGTCCGAAAGAAAGATGGCTTATTAAGAATGTGCATTGATTATCGGTAGTTGAACAAGGTGACAATCAAGAATAAATATCCTCTTCCGAGGATTGATGACTTATTTGATCAGTTACAAGGTGCCAAATGGTTTTCCAAGATAGATTTGAGGTCCGGATATCATCAAGTGAGAGTTAGGGAGAAAGATATCCCTAAGACAGCCTTCAGAACAAGATATGGCCATTTCGAGTTCCGGGTAATGTCATTTGGGCTAACTAATGCACCGGCAGTGTTTATGGACTTAATGAATGATGTCTTCAAGCCCTTTCTAGATTTGTTCGTGATTGTGTTCATCGATGACATCTTGGTGTATTCCAGATCCGAGGCCAAACATGCGGATCATTTACGTACGGTCCTCAGAATTCTTCAGACTCGAGAGTTATTTGCAAAATTCTCTAAGTGTGAGTTCTGGTTGAACTCGCAGCATTTCTTGGGCACATTGTCTCACCGATGGAATTCGGGTAGATAACAAAAGATAAGTAGTAAAGACCAAATAAGGCCTACAACTCCTAAGGAGGTACGTAGTTTTCTGGGCTTAGCCGGTTATTACAGAAGATTTGTTGAGGGTTTTTCTTCTATTTCTGCACCACTTACAAAGCTGACCCAGAAATCAGCTAAGTTTCAATGGATAGATGCTTGCGAGCATAGTTTCCAAGAGCTCAAAGACAGATTGAATTCTGCGCCAGTCCTGACACTTCCAGAGGGGTTGGAAGGTTATGTTATTTATTGCGATGCTTCAGGCGTCGGGCTAGGCTGTGTATTGATGCAACATGGCAAGGTATTCGCATATGCTTCAAGGCAATTAAGAAAACATGAAAAGAATTATCCAACCCATGATCTTGAATTGGCCGTGATTCATGCATTAAAGATATGGAGACATTACTTATATGGAGTTCATGTAGATATTTATACAGATCACAAGAGCCTTCAGTATATCTTCAAGCAAAGAGAGTTGAATTTGCGGCAGTGACGATGGTTAGAATTGTTAAAAGATTATGATGTCGATATTCTATATCACCCTAGAAAGGAAAACGTTGTGCCTGACGCCCTTAGCCGCAGATCCATGGGAAGTTTATGTAATGTACAATCAGAGAAAAGAAAAATGACTCGTGAGCTCCAGCAGCTAGCTAGCATAGGAGTTCGAGTAGTGGACTCAGGTAGCAAGGGAACCACCATTCGTAATTCACAGTTTCATCGCTAGTAAGTGTTGAAAGAGCGACAATACGAAGATCCCATGCTAGTGCAGCACAGAGATACACTCCCTCAGAAAGAGGAGTCATCATTTGATATCACAGGAGATGGAGTCCTCCGATGTCGAGGCAGGTTATGTGTTGCTGATGTGGCAGGTCTACGCCACCAAATATTGAGAGAAGCTCATTGTTCCCGTTATTCCGTCCACCCCGGAGCAACAAAAATGTATAATGATCTTAAATCCATGTATTGGTGGAATGGGATGAAGAAAGATATAGAAGAATTTGTAGCTCAATGTCCCAATTGTCAACAAGTAAAAATAGAGCACCAAAAGCCGGGCGAATTATTGCAAGCTATAGAAATTCCAACTTGGAAATGGGAAGTGATTAACATGGACTTTATTACAGGTTTACCCCGTTCTCGACGCAAGTATGATTCCATATGGGTGATTGTGGATAGACTCACCAAGTCAGCTCATTTCTTGCCAGTCAGAATGACGTATGTAGCAGAGGATTATGCAAGGCTCTATGTTAAAGAGATAGTGCGACTTCATGGTGTTCCAGTATCTATTATCTCCGATAGAGGTACTCGGTTCACGAATTTCCGGAAGTCCTTCCAAGAGGGTTTGGGACTCAAGTGAGCCTTAGCACGGCATTTCATCCACAGACTGATGGACAAGCTGAACGTACCATTCAGACTCTTGAGGATATGTTACGGGCATGTATGATAGATTTCGGTGGAAATTGGGATGATCATTTGCCACTTATTGAATTTGCTTATAATAATAGCTATCATTCTAGCATTCAAATGGAACCGTATGAAGCCTTATATGGGCGAAAGTGTAGGTCCCCGATTGGGTGGTTTGAAACAGGAGAGGCTAAATTGACAGGGCCGTACTTGGTCCAACAAGCCATAGAGAAAGTCAAGCTTATACAAGGTCGGTTGTTAGTGGCCCAAAGTCATCAAAAGTCCTATGCGGATAATCGTCGAAGGGACCTAGAGTTCCAAGTTAAAGATTGGGTATTTTTGAAAGTGTCTCCAATGAAAGGCGTTATGAGATTTGGCAAAAAGGGGAAACTTAGTCCCCGGTATATTGGGCCTTATGAAGTTGTGCGCAAAGTGGGCAAGGTAGCTTATGAGTTAGATTTACCTCCTGATTTGGAGTCAGTCCATCCAGTTTTCCATGTCTCGATGCTGCGTAAATGTGTTGGAGATCCTACTAGGATCGTCCCATTAAATGATGTTCAAGTAATAGAAAAGTTAACTTATGATGAAGAACCCATTGCCATATTAGATAGGCAAGTACGGAGGCTTAGAAACAAAGAAGTGGCCTCAGTTAAAATTTTATGGAGAAATAATAATCGAGAAGAAATGACATGGGAAGCGGAAGAAAGCATGAAATCCAAATATCCGCACCTATTTCAGCCCCCGGAAGAGGGCCAAGATAAAACGTCAAGATCATAAGGTATGTATGTTTTTCCTTGTATGTATTTAGGTCGTGTGTGGCCAAGTTATATTGCTATTATGTTGTGGCCCTGTGTGGCATTGATATTATAGGTTGTTGTGACAGGGTGGTAGTGCCATAGTATAGGGAAAACTCTGGCAAAATTTTGTAGAATCCCCGAGTGCTTAACATTCGAGGACGAATGTTCTTAAGGGGGGGGAGAATGTTACACCTCGAAATTTTTTTCCGTTAATACACAGTGAGTAGGCTAAAGAGGAATATGAGTATATGATGTATCGATAAATAAGAAGTAGCATTTGATGACCTTAAGTGAGATTTCAAAGACATTTGATGTTAGACGAGAAGGCAAAGCTTACGATGAGTATCGGAAAGAAATTACGAGTAACGAGTTAGTGCTGACTTAAGGAGATTATGGAGAAGATTTATAATGTCCCTTAGATTGGTATTGAGGTGTTAGACAAGTGCCAAGAAGGTTCCATAAGGACTGGAGGTCAAACGAGTCGACGAGAACAAGATCGGAACCACTGGGCATTATACGGCCAGACATAATCGGCGTATAAAAGATACGGAACGTATGTCCAGCCGTAGGTTCAGCCCAGATTGGCATGACTCACTGGACCAAATATACGGTCCAGACATACGGCCCGTGAAAATTATACGGACCGTATGCTAGTCCGTATATTCTGGTCGGGACAGATTCATGTATTTAATGAGGGATCCAAGTTTTATTTCATTTCATTTTCATTTCACTCCCCTTCTCTCTAAAACATCTCTCCACATTTCTCCCACAAGTTTTCAAGAGAATTAGTGTTCAAATTCATCAAACCAAGTGAATCAAGTATAAGAAACCCATTAAAGTTCATCCAAAGCAAGAATCCAAGTGAGGGAAAACCTAGGGTTTTGCTCAAGTGAGATAATTGCACCCGAGGTTCAATACAACGCCATCTAAGGTAAGTTTTATGATGTTTCCATTTTGTTTAAAGTATTAGGAAGTTGAAGCACTTGGATTGCAAAAGAATATAAGAAATGAGTCATGGAATGTGCAATAATGCCACTTTTGAATAAATGTTGGGATGAGTTATGATTCTTGATAAATTGTGAATATGATCATGTTATAAATGATATTGAGAGTGTGGAAAATGATATTGTATGTGAATGAACGTATTGTCAAGTTATGACTATGGATATGGAAAGTCGAAGTGAATTGTGAAGTAAGAGTAATGTAAATGACTAAAGGCTATTGTAAGGACTTTGTGAACGTTATTGTTGATGTTTGGGAGTTGATATGTAATACGAGGGAAGTAGTATAAATAAAGGAGACGCTGCCCGATTTTCTCTAGAATTAGCCATGAACGCTAAACGTTATCCATCATCTAATATGAGTATGCACTTCGATGAAGGTAGAACGTGAGCTTTGAAGAAGAACGCTCAAGTGATAGAATAGTTGCACGAAAGGTATGTAAGGCTAACCCTTCTTTCATAAGGCATGGTCCTTTGGCCAATTGTTCATCTCTTATGAGTCCATGATACTTTCTAACGATCTTAGCTAGAGAAGCTATTAAGCCAATGATGTGATTGTACTAAGTTCCTTATACGACGAGTAATGCTCTAAGGATAGAATGCAATGAATGACGATAGTAAGAAGGCTAATAGATAGACATGAGCTAGTATGTATGTATGCCCATGAGAGGCCATGGTGAACCCCGAGCTTATATGGCCAGGTAGTGTTAGAACCCGTATTTTTGTACATTGGAACAATCCGGACTAATTATGATAAGTTAAGGAAAAAACTGTTACGGGATGCAAGGTCGGGATTTTTGACCTTCGATTTTATTTTGAGATATAAGTTGTTCATGAATTTGTTGGTATGAAATAATTAGGAAAATTTGGGACCAAAAGTGATAAAATTGGAAGTTGAAAATCATCCACAAATTCCATGTGTAGCCGTGTAATGTGGAGTGGCCCACACCATCTTTGTGTCATCTTTTAAGTGATCCAACACATTAATGTGGGCCAAGGGAATTGTACACTTCATTTAAGGGATTAAAAGATGACCACTAGTCATTCCATTCATTCTTACACTTAGAAAAAAATTGGAGATTGAAGAACACCACAAGGGGCTGTTCTCGGCCAAGAAAAAAAAAACCAACTTCCATTTCTTGTCCTTCTAAAATTATTCCATTGATGTAAACCCATTATTTTGAGGTCCCTAAGTAGCGTGGAAGCATCGTTGGAGCGATCAATCCATTATTTTTCATCTTTTGGAAACCCTAGCCTATTGGAAAGTTGAAGAAGAAAGGTAAGAATTCATTATGTTTTATGTATTGTGAAGGTTGTATGCTTGTTGTAGTATGTTAAATTGTATGAATATCATGCAAAATATTATGTTGGATATGAGTTGTGTGTAAGGGGTGCCATCCGTGCAAGTGGGTGTGTGTTGTGTTGTGTTGAAACTATGAATTATAGCTTAGTTAGCATTGTTATGATCATTGTAGGGTGAAGAATGAATAAAAATCATCTTTGTATGTTGGTGGGAGGTTATGGCCGAACGTAGGCCATTATTGTAGCGAGAATTGAATTAACGTCGCTTAATGTTTTAGTCGTCGTCGCTATGAATTCTATGTTGGAAATGAATGTTTAGTGACTCAAAATGATATTGTGATTGTTGCGGACTGATTTGGAGAATTTTGTACATTTAATGTAAATTGTATATTGATGATAATAGCATTGTTAGAATGTGAATTGTGGATACAAATCATGATTTGAAAATGAGGAATGGTTTAAGTGAGGCTCTCGGGTTTGGGGTTGTTTTCGGCTGAATTGGAGAAAAATTTGGGTTGTTGGGAATGTTGTATGAATTGCTTAGAATGTCTTTAAATATTGTTGGTATGGGTTCGGGTTAGTATGTGAATGTATAAGCGTCGATCTTGGCTTGAAGGTAAGCCGTTGAATCGAATTCATGAATGTTGTCGAATGATGGAAAATAGAGCTATTATTGTTGTTTTGCCTTTCGGATTGGTTGTTGATGTTGCTAGGTTGGTTATTGATGTTGTTGTTGATTGATTTGGCCGAGTTAAATTCTCGGGGTAGCCTATTTACAGGGGAAATGCTGCCCAAATTTCTGTAGAATTAGGGGCGAAATTGGAATTTAATGCCCAAAAGTCTTTAGCTAATGTTTGGCATTTTATGACATGTTTGTAGACATTGGACAGCCCGAATCGTAGGTTGGATTTGGCTTGAGTTCGGATTATATTGAGAGCGGTTGAGGTATGTAAAGTAACCTTTTCTTTTGGCATGCCTTAGTTAAAATAGGCTATGATACGAGCCTCTAGGAACTCTATTCTCGCAATCCGAGCTTGTCTATGATTCGCATTTGCTTCCTTGGTATTCTTGTGCTAATATGCCATAACATTGATCCTTATATCCTTGGAATTCATAAGTTGCAAAGGTTGTGTGAAAGCTGATTTTTTTGGAAAGAATCTATTCTTTAACGATTCTAAAACTACAAACGACCTTGATTTCCGGGGGGCCCCGGAGGGTTGCGCCGCCCGGGGTCCCGCGATTTTTTATGTTTGTTTCCCCAACGACCTTTTTTTTTAAAAGAATTCATCATGATTTCAACCCCAGCATGATTACTTAAGCTTGTCGAGCTTGAAATGAAGATTTCTATGCTATATTTTGGTACGTAACCGGGGTTCAAGTCGATATGATAGTGAAAATGGAATAGATTTTTATCCCCGAGACCCTCACAAAGGGGGCCGGGGACCCACGTTAGAGGGCGGGACACGCTATTGTAGTTTTATGGGGGTAATAAACTTCCCAGTCTCTCGCTGAGGGGGACACGCATAGTATACGCATGGGTTATTTTCCCAGGTATAAAGAAATGTATGAAATTTTTTAAGGTAAGTTTTGGGTTTGTTCCGTATCCAGGTTTCACTCCTTTTTTAAAGTACATCCCTATTGTACGCTTTTCATTCGCATATTCGCATTTTTTGGGGCCGTTTTACCCCCCGGGGCGACGCAACGGTAGTTTGGACACCTTTCTTTTGGGGCTCCCCCCTTTTTTTGACCTCTTTGGTAATATTCGTTTGTTCGTTGTACAATTTTTTGGGGGACGGCGGGGCCCCCGTCCCCTCATTTATTCTCGTCCCCGGGTTTTGAGGTCCGGGGCAGGGTTTTGGTGGCCCCACGCCCTTTTGTTTGAACGGGTTTGGGCGCCCCCTTCGCCCCGGGCCCCGGCCCCATATGTATATATGTTGTGTGGGCCCCGGTGGCCTTTGTTGTATTTTTTGCGGGTTATTTTGGATATCCGTAAAAAAGGAAACTCGAAAAATTTTTCCGGAAAAATAAATTTCCCAAACCCCCTTTTTTATATCGTAGTTTTGATTTTTTAACGGGCCGATATTGTTTTAAATAACCCTCCGGTGTGGCCCTTTTATAGGTGGGTTTTGGGGGCCTGGGGGACAGCACCCTACTTTTTTTTTTCCCCTTTTTCGGGGGCCCAAACGGT